>NW_009721487.1:0-76491 GCF_000703405.1 Apaloderma vittatum
GGCGGGGATGAGCCGAAATACGGGCGCCCGCAGGGGAGCCAGGGGAAAGGGAGCGAAGTATTTGCCGTGCGTAGCCCTAGGCGTCATGAATTATTATATGCGTAACAGCAGGATCCAAAGGCCTCAACAGGGCTCAGTTGCAAGGAGCGCTGTACACAGACAGGGATAAGAAGAGGCAGCCTCGGCTTCTGAGAGCTGGTCGGACAAGAGGGAAGAAAGGATGTAAAACACATGGGGACGGTGTGTGTGTGAAAACTTCCTAAGCACCCCGCCCAGCCTGGCATCTAGAATATTTAACTGCAATTAAAAGACAAAAAAGACAACAAACTGTTCTGAAATGGATCATTCTCCCTGTGTCCCTTACTCATAATCCAAAGTGCTTGTCAACCCCACCTGTCCTGATGAGTGAGTTTGGCCCGCAGGACGTCCCGGCAGCCTGGAGGCTGGAAACTGGACCCATCTGAAGCCCAACCACAGACAGATGCCCACCGCTGCCATTCACAGGCACAAGTGGACTTCGAGGTGACTGGGTGGACAGAAGGTGGCAGCTGTTGCCACCACTTCTCTCTGCCCTACTCAGTTTCCACCCTCACCCCTCATGTGCTGCTCTCCTCTGTCCCACTCACTTGTGAGCCACCTCCTTCCACAAGGCCCCTCTCTGCTCCAGCAGTGTCAAGTCTGCAGCTGATTCAGGACCTACCACCAGCAGGGTAGTTTTTGCCCACACAATGTATTCCACAAGTTTCCACTGACTAAATTTAGGAGGCTACAAAAACTTCAACAGAAGAGGGGGATGGAGTTTCTGCATTATTCCTGCTCTGAAAAATGCCTGCAGTGCACTGGGGAAGACCATCTTTGCTCCGTTGTTGCAAACTAACAACCTATGTGCTCCAGCTTCCAGAAGGGGGAAATGTGGAGAAAAAAGTCTTCAAATGATCACCTTAAACACCTGTGAAGAAAAGAAATCCTATGCTATTGCAAGAGAAAGGAAGGCGAGAGTGGGATGGAGAGAAGAAAAAGACTAATGATTCCAAGTCCACAAGCTTCTGGATACCTCCCCCAGAGTACAAATGTGAATTTCCTTTTTACCTCTAAGAGCTAGAGAAGGAAGAATACTTTGCAAGTGGTAGGTTTAGGGAAGATAGATTGTGGTTAGTGGCGCCCATGACACCTGTGGGTCTTTGAAAAACCTTCCTCTTCCAGCCTATCAGCCAGTTAGGCCTTGCAGCTCTTTGCTTTGCACAAATATTCGGCACTGCTGGTTAGTGTAGCTGCAGCTAATACTACTTTCCAGCAGATCCTAAATTGTTCGTGGGGTTTGAGGTGAGGAAATTAGCTAATGGAGATGCGTTTGGATGCTGGAGGAAAAAACAAACAAGCCAAACAAAAGTGTCTCCTACTGAGCTGTGTGGTATTTCCCCATTCCAAGTAATTCCTGGCATTGCAGCTAGTCATTTAAGGAAGCAAGAGGCGTAAAAAATACAGCAGCTAGCAGCCTAGTGAGAGCTTAGCGTTAAGAAATAAGAAAGGTTATTTAAAAGGGCTGGCCAATGGGCAGAAATTGACAGACGCGTTGTCCAGGAGTCCAGTTTTCCAAATACTACCATAACTTGCAATATTTCTACCAGAATAAAACAGGATGGATTTTCACCATAGTTTACCAAGCACAGGAAAAGATAATGGAACATCTGAGGTTGCCCTCTCTTAAGGGCGTGGGACAAGAGGGGGGCTGAATATCTTAAAAATAGAATAACAAAACGATAGACCCATGAGAGAAGATCCCAAGTGACAGACATCTTTCAGTAAAGACAATCCCCAGAGTAGGTAACTTGGATTTATTTTTTTCAGTGCATGGAAGGCACAGAGCAGTGAGTTATCCAGGCACTCTCCAGGCTGCAAGGCTTCTCCCTGAAAGGTTAATTGGGTTAGAGGTGTAATTTTCATCTAACAGAGATGTGCCAGCAGAGGCTTCTAATGTAGATGCAGTTCATATTGAAAGAACTACAGTTTTGTTAACATAACATTTTTCACCATGGTGCAGAGTAATTTCATTACACCAGTACAAAGATCAGACCTGGCGTTCCAGCTGCACCTGTTCAACCACTCTGTTGGTGCAACGGGCTGAGTCCCCTCACCAAACCAGGCAGCAGCGTGCACAAGGCTCCCACCTCCTTTTTGCCAGCATCTGATCTATGACAGCTGTTTTCCCAAAAAAAATATTTTGCAAACAGATAGTATATTTTACAGTTTCGTAGGCTCAACCGTTCTGTTTTACACTGCAGGTAGTTTTATGAACCTGTGTCTGACAGTGCAACAGTAACCACTCCTGTAGTCCTCTAGGAAGTGATGTTCCAGATTAGAGAAACTATCTTGGAAGTTTACTTATTAGCCAGAATTTTATGCAGCGACTTTCACAGGTTTTCTAAAGAAAATATCTAATTGTCTATTTTTATTGCAAAGCATGGTGAAGAATAAAAAGGTGATTCTCAGACAGCATTAGAATAAACAGCATAGTTATATCTTTAATAAATAAAACTTCATGTTTCCTTATTTAACAAAGTAGAGGAGAAATGTTAAGTATCCTTAAGGTGTCTGTGAATTAATTTGCAAAATTTTGGAAAAAAAAAAACCAACCAACCCCACAGCAGTTACATTGTAGTTCCTTCTACATGAGACAGAAGTAAACAGGTGTGTTGATGTCATTTATATGAGAGTGAATGTAGATTTATTTCCATGATATTTAGGATAACTGCAGTGATACAGCAATTTCAAATTGCAGTGTCTTGGTTTGTGGATTTAAATGTGATCAATTACCTTAGCTAACATGCATTCATGTAAGTGGAATGACCAAGCAATGACAAGCTTACAGAGGCAAACTAATATATTATCCCTGTGGACTTTCAGTCCTTTTGAAATTACATCACCATATGACATGTGACCTCACCACTAAGGCTAAAGGAGTCTCTATTGTTGAAAAAATATTTAAAAGTTTGAAAATTCAAAACACTCATGTTTCTCTCAAAATATTAACTCAGGCATGCTGCATATTCTCTGTGTTTTCTGGTATAAAATAAAATGCAAAACCCTGGAAAGGTCTGTAATCTGATGTCGCACACATCATATATTTTCATGCACAAATGGAAAATTACAACCAAACCTATAGTATATGAAAAAAGCATTTAAATGAGAATAATCTAGTAAAGCTCAGGAATTTCACATCTCACAGGTAAACCTTGAGGGGACCTCTTCAGCTTCTCTCTGCAAACACATTCAGGCACCTGGGTGGGACAAGTAACTGACATTTACACAACTTCTTCCAGATCTACAAATACCAGAACTCCTGCAGCGCCTTTACACTTCGATTTTGCATTCTCTCAGCTGTGGCTTTTCATAAAACCCTTTCCTACCTGTCCACCTCAAGAACCACAACAGTGCTCCTTCTCCTGCCACTGGCAGGTCAAAGGCTCCCTTGTGTTTCCCGGTTTGCTACCATGCTGAGCCCAGTGTGAGGCCATGCTCCTGGAGCAGGATCTCATGTCCCAGTCCCTCCCTGCCTTAGCAGGACAAGGACAGGACCGGTAGAGTCTGCAGGACAGGTGGGAGGGTAGGTGCAGGCGGTGCAGTGGTCCTCTGCACTCCAAAGCCACCAGTCTGAGCTCCAGGCTGCATCCCCAGGGGAAGGTGTGTACAGCCAGAGGAGAAAGCCTGGATGAAACTCCACATGCATTGCAAAACCGTGGTCACAACATCGTCAGGAGAGGTAACATCCTGAAGACACTTCAGCATCAGATAATCTGTTTGTCGTTTGAATTGTCATACCCCTCTTTTATTTAAGTGCAGGCATCTGGTACGCACTGTCCTTCTAGGCTTTGACAGCCTCCTCTTTTCTGCATCACTAGATATTTTATTTAAATGTTCTGCATTTTGTCTGTAAATGAGTAAATGGGACTTGTTTTAAAGTATTCTAACCACTACTGATATTATGGATATCACTGGTTAGTGGCTGTATTTCCCAAATCAACATATGGCCCATTCCTTGGAGTGATATTGGAGTCACCATCCAGTAGTGTGCCCACAGTATCTACAAGTATACATATGATCCTGAGGCTGAAGCTGCTTTTAGGTGGCAGGGACATCTCACTGGAGGTAATGTGACCTGATAAATGACTTCCACTCTTTTGTTATGACACCAGGCATGGACAATTTCATAAGAATTCATTCATAAGAATGTTGTGGAAGGAAAATATGAGAGAGAAATTGTGCTTCTCATTGGAAAAAAAAAATAGTTGCAATAGTCTCCAGATTTCTGTTAGTGTATTGATACAGCTTCTGTTTTCTGGTGATCTCCTGGTCGTATTGGGATGTCTTATCACCCTCTCTTCTTCAAGATGTCTGCAAGACCCATAGCTCTTTCCTTAAGAGGCTCAAGGAATGATCCCCAAAAGGCTGATCCCCTATTTACATGTATATACATGTACGTACACACATACACACACACCTGTGTTACAAGGGGAATGCAAAGTCAAGCACTCCAGAATTAGAAAACAGCACTATTTAAATTGCCTGCCAATCTCAATTTGGCCTTATGCCTAGGTATATTGTTAAATAAGCTCATAAGATTTGGTGTACTTGTTGAATGATGCTCACCTAATAAGCATCTTCTCAGTCATATGTTTTATCCTCGTTACTCATGATATAGCCTTATACTCTGTATATAATGCTCTGTAGGCAAAAATTTTACTGGCTATGCCCCTTGTTAGTGTAAGCAGTAAATTTCACCAATAAGCAGCAGGTAGGGAGTTACTGAGAACACAGAAGAGGAAGGTTCCCTTCTTGATTTCCAACACTGGCACCGCCTTGGAGCAAAGCGACAGCAAAAGTCTGACCTTGCACACGGAGCTCAGTGTAGCCGGGATCATCGTGCCCTCTTCCCTGCTGGGAAAGCACGACCCGGCTGCCAGCCTGCAGAGGTGCGAGGTGCTCAGGGGCACACAATGATGGCTGAGTCCTCAGAAAACAGACCTGCTAAAATGTGAGGCATCCCTGCAGCATCTGTGCAAAGGTCTTTTTTTCAAGATCTAATAGCTTGAGCGGATTTAGAAATGGGCTTTCTCAGTAAAGATGGAGTCTTCAGCGCCCTCACTCCTAGGGGTTAACAGAGAAGGCACACACTTTAGGGAATGACCCAAAGTGGAGAGATTTCTGTAGAATGATGAGGAATGTGTCCCTGATTAATATGCTACTAATTTTCAAATACCTGCTCTAAAACTGGAACTGTCTGAAGGAAGGAGCGCAGCAAACTTTAATACTTGTAAAGCTGCATCTTTTTTTTCTGAGTCTCATTTTCACATATAGCTGAATTTTTCAATATTTTTTTTATTCATACCATGGCTGCAAAGCAACCTAAATGGGTAGAAATTGCCAGATATTAGAAGTATCTAAAAACAGTCTTTTCACGGGAAAAAGTGGGTGGAACATCCAGTTCCTCTTATATCAGCAATTGCAATCTGACTCTGAAGAAGGGAAAAGCATTACCCTGAGCCAAAGTCACAACTTCTTTGACTCTTTTTATAGTTTAAGCATTTCTAGAAAATTCACTGTCTTAATTTCTGCTGTTTCTGTTAGCCCCAGACCCTGCATGCTGTATACCAGCTGCATTCAACTGAGAGGATACCCAACTGGGGATACAAATTGGCTGCTGAATGGCCTTCTCTGACTCCATGCTGTTACTTTCAACCTCAGATGGCACAGAAAATACTTTCTAGTTGACTTGCTTCCAAATGCCAAAAAAACCCAGCCCCCAAACTTCTAAACATAAACCAGAAGAAAAACAAAATTATTTAAGTTTAAATAACACTGCAAAACAGTTATATCACAAATACAGCATTATAAAAGATATGTTTCCTCTTACACAGAGCAAAAGTACCCTGAAGAGTGATTTGTAATGTTTACAGAAGAGCTTATATACATTAGAAATAAGCTTCTGTGGCTTTCTTACTGAAAACAGAGTTTTCATAGGCAAACAGAATTTTTTCCTATAACTGGATCTTCCCACGGACATGAATATGTTTCTGTCAAATTCACCAGTCTGCCGTGGATATCAGAAGACATCTTGGGGAGACATGGACCTGGTTTTATTTCCTTCATTAATCCATCAGTTCTCACATGACTTGGATCTCTTCTGATAGAATATTCTGGCAAATGTTTCTAAACACCTTAAAGGTCTATTTTCCTACCCTTAGGACGTATAAGATCATCTTTTTAGATATTTTTAAATCTTTTGAAATGTGACTGCAAATAGAGGAGCATTATAGAGTAATCTGTAATTCTAACAAGAATTTGTCTTCTGGTGTTTCTGACAATCACTCAAGCTGCAAGAAGTGCTCTTCCCTATTCCAAAAGCCCAGTTCTGGATGGAGACAAAGCTACTTGCAGTCAGTGGTGATAACTCATGTCAAATGAACGCGAATCATGTATTTGTGAAACATGAAAAAGAAGATACAGGCTTTGGTGCACATCTTGGGCATTGGTGTGAGATTTCTGCCACTCAAACAATGAAATGGGAACTGAAGTAGTGGCAGCAGCAAGAGACACTAAGAATTACTGGTATGGCAGCTAACACAGATCTGGGTACTGGTAAAGAACAAAATGCTTTCCAAGAGTGACTTCTACCAGGCTATACCTGGAGAAAATCACCTTCGGTCCAGGTGACCATATCTTCAGTCATTAAGATAGCTTCTGCATTAAATTCTGAAAGTGGAAAATTTGTTAGCAGTGTGAGACCCTGCATTATTTTAAGTCCTTGCTGTTTCAACTTTCTCTGCTTATTGAGAATCAGAGCCTACCTCTTTCAACCGTGTTTACTTATAGTTACGATGAAAGAGGACAGCACTTCCTGCTTTAATTTGGGACAAAGCTTATTTCTGTAACTGAAAACAAATGGCAGACATCACCTTTCTCATTTGTCCTGGAGTTAGGTCCAGATTCTTTCTCTAGAATATCTAGCTAATTTGTTTCCCTTCTAAATGGTCTAGGCCTGCTGCGTACAGAGGATTGTGGTCTTTAGGGCTGTACAGAGAAGAGCATTTTCTGTAAGATGCATATAATATTCTTTCTGCTCCCTGTGCTTCTGCTGCAGCCTGACTGTAACTGTGAATCCAGATTTAGGCAGAGATTTCAAAAATTATGTGCATCACTTAGAGTCACTTAGAGATACAGCAATGACCAGAGGTTTATAAATCACAATCTAGGAGAAAAGGTTTTTCTCAAAAGCCTGTAAGGCATACAAGAGTGTGCAACCCAGAAACCTGGTCCTTCCCTTATATCAAAAAGGCTCCTGATAAATATCTGGGGATCTGTATAACAAATTAACAAAGACTTGTCAAAATAAAGCAAATAGTCAGTGGCAGAATTTCTTACCCCATTTCTTACCCCACTAAAACAAGTGAAAGGTAAAGTGCAAACTAAGGCTCAGAAAGAAGAGAAATAAAATAAGATGTGAAAAGATCCTAAAAGAAGCCCCCGACTTTGTCACATCAACTGCTGAAGTTAAAATGTTAGCAGAGTTTGATCTGACTGCTAATGTTTCCTCATCCTTTCATTCATGATAAAGAAGGAAGGAAAGAAAATCTCCATCCTAAACTGTTATCAAGTGAAGTTCTTCTGCTCAAGTGGAACAACTAAATCTTAATAAAACCTCCAAAGAGAATCACACAAGAATGTGTCTCTCGGGGTGTAATTGGAGTAGATCCATTTGTTTGTGTAATGGCCACCGGGGTGGAAATCTGTGCTTCTGTGTTTGTGCCACTGCAATTATTTTCCTAGGAATGAAGCATTTGAATATTAATATCCCATATATTCAGCACAACACAATGTATTACAGTATCTTGACCTTTTCTGTGTTCCATTAATTGATTATCTGGTCGTTCCAATCCTCCCTTGTTTACAGCCCTAAAAACCTTAGAAGAAAAGGTAACATGGGCATCTCTCTGAGTCATATCTTCTCTATTTATCAGCACTTTCTGAATCACACTGCTGGTCTCGTGAAGCCTTGACAGAAGCTACATACTGTGTGCCTGAGGTGCAGGAGCATATAAAATCATGCCAGAAAAGGCAGGGATAAGAGCTACAGGCTAGCTCATAAGGTCCACCACAGGTGGTCCTATTGAAGGTCACTTTGGTTGACCAGTGTTGTTATCAAACTGTGATCTCTCCAGTGAGTTATTCCGACAGGCAGATAAACCTCCAGCTAAATAAATAACATGCATAACCTTCAACCAACCAAATGCAACTGTTTAATTAATGTGCTTTTTCTAAGTAAATTAAAAAGCAAGGGAAAAAGGCTTCTGGTGTTTTAAAGATGAATAAAGCAGAAAATGTAATACCAGATCTAAACATGAAAGGGAGAGAATCCTCTTAAAGCTGAGGATGCAGTGGTAATGCAAAGCAGTAAAATGGTTATTCCAGCCATTGCCTTGAACTGATAGACCACTGAAAAAAGATACAGATTGTAATAAACTGCAAATGTCAGAGGAAGATGTTAGCATCAATGCAAAGAAAGAGGAATTGCCACTTTCTCACTGTTTGTCTTATATCAAAAAGGGAGAGGGAAAACGCCCATTTGGTAGTATTCATTACAACTCTCCAAAAACATAACATGAAGCTAAACAGAAATGCTCTGAGATGGCTCAAGTTCTTCTTCTGAGGCTAAATGTAGAAAGTTGTTCTGAGGAAGCTCTTCCACCTCCAGATGTGCCTTCAGGTCCCATGTGTGCCTTAAGGTAAACTCTTATCCAGTAAGTGTAGAGCTGAAAAGGCCAAAACTGCTTTAGGAGCTTCCTACAGGCATAGCTCCAAACCTCTCAACTACCCCTTCAAGCAGTGGCAACAGCAGCAGAAAAACCTGTTTTTTCTCAAAGCACCAAACAGAACAGGAGGAGCATGAAGTTACCTGCACGACTGACAGCTGGTGGAGCAGGCAGGCAGGACCTACAGCTCAGGTCTCTTGTACTGGCCACTACCCCAAAACTCCTTCTGCCATATTATTATGGCCGGCTGAACATGAGCCAGCAGTGTGCCCAGGTGGCCAAGAAGGCCAACGGCATCCTGGCCTGTGTCAGGAATGGTGATGTCAGCAGGAGCAGGGAGGTGATCATGGCCCTGTACTCGGCTTTGGTGAGGCCCCACCTTGAGTATTGAGTCCAGTTTTGGGCCCCTCACTACGAGAGGGACATTGAGGTGCTGGAGAGGGCACAGAGGCAGGCTACCAAGCTGGTAAAGGGCTTAGAACACAAGTCTTATGAGGAACGGCTGAGGGTTCTGGGGCTGTTTAGCCTAGAGAAGAGGACATTGAGGGGAGACCTCATCACTCTCTACAACTACCTGAAGGGAGGTTGTAGAGAGGCAAGGGTTGGTCTGTTCTCCCTAGTGGAGAGTGACAGGACGAAGGGAAATGGATTTAAATTGCACCAGGGGAGGTTCAGGTTGGATATTAGGAAGAATTTCTTTACTGAAAGGGTTTTCAGCCATTGGAACAGGCTGCCCAGGGAGGTGGTTGAGTCACCGTCCCTTGAGGTGTTTGTTTAAGAGATGGGTGGGTGTTGCACTGGGCGGAATCATTTAGTAGGTTGATAGGGCTGGGACGAAGGCTGGACTCGATGATCTTCTAGGTCCCTTCCAGCTGATATGATTCCATGATTCTATGATTCTATGGTTATTCCTTGCTTGTCTCAGCTATTCCCAAACCTTTCTACTTTCAGATGCATAGCACCATTTGAAGTCTCACATCCAGTCTGGGGTGTGTGGGGGTGCTGCAAGACTATGAGACAAACCGTGTGAGAAAGCCTGAAGCACATAGTGGCCTGTCTCCTGTCTCCCATGGAAAACAGTGCTGCCTTTCCAGCCCCCTGCTGAAAGCAATATCAAGATGAAAAATAGTCATGTTAAGGTGAATCCAGACAAAACAGAGCAGTCACTCCTGGGAAGAGGAAAGCATATTTAAGAATTTTCTCCTTACTTCAAAAGCATAAATCTTAAGATTGTTAAAATAAATCTCAGTCTCAGATTTTTTGACAACTTGTTGGTTTTGGATGCCCATTCACCTATCATAGCAAAATTCATACGTTTCCGTCTCCAGTTAATGAAAACATTTTGGACAGGCCAAGTAGAACTAAGCCTGATCATTGCCGTGCTTCTGTTATTTCCTATAAGTCTGCTGCAGAAACCAGAGCTTCTTGAACACTGACCAGTTTAATAGGAACCATTCTTAAACTCAGCAATAAATAGCAATCATCATATGTTGACCACTAGTAATCTACACTTTGTCCTCCTTCATGATTCAATAATTCAGAGCCTAAATATGGCCTCTGTTCTGGCAATCAAAGGCATTACCTTTGGATATGTTACCAGTTACAATCTGTGCCTTAACAGAGACTGGACATCATCCCATTATTTTCCCAACATAATGGAAGAAGCGTCAAGGTCAGGAAGCAAAACAAGTATTTATTATCTGCGTCATCCATGGAAAAAAAATACTGGGACATCTGTGGTGGTGTAATTTGACTGACAACCAAGAAGCCTGCAGTAGCGTCAAGCTGTGACTGATTGTGAGAAAGGCACAAGAGCAGGAGCAAGTACCTTCCAGAACAGCAGACATAAGCATGGTAGGCAAGAAAAAATGAAGCCTATACCAAGAAAATAACCTTCTATAATGGTGGAGGTAAATTACTTATATAGGTATGTATCTCCAATTACTTTTTTTATTGCCAATGAAAAATTGCTATCTGCAGGGCAAGCTATAAGACTGTTTGGAGTGGGATGAAATTACAGTTAAGTGTATTATTGTGATATGTTATTTGTTTACATAATTTATGTTATGTCCATTAACCTCCAGCTAACATGGGGGATCTAGACTGGACACGTTCTAAGTAGGAAACACTGCCTTGCAAAGTTTCCTATGCAAATGGGTTGTAAAGGGATGAAGAGAGGCACAAAGTGAAGGGACTTACCCATGCTCACATGACAGATGGGTGCCAGAGCCAGAAAATAGACAATAAATTCACAGTACTTGCATCTTATACTTGGCAGACAGGCTATGCAATTTATGGTTCTTTGAAAAGGGACATAATGAAATATTCCTCTTGCTGTCCAGACATGCTAACACATAAAAACCAGGTTACTATGACAAAACAAAAAAAAGCCTTGTGTATCTGAAAAATAGTTCAGAGGTCCTTTCATAGATACAAAAGTTGTTTTGATTGTTTGTTTGAGGTGTGACCCATTATATACCTACCTATAGCCTATGCAAAGTCACATACAGCATAAACACCTTACCAATTGATTTTAAGCTAGTCCAGAAAGACAGAAGGCCAAAGGAGAATGATATTCCTTTCTTTGGGACCCACTATGTCTTATTTTACTTGCCTCGTCAAGGTTTTTCACTGACTTCTGAGAGAGATTTGGCCAGAAATAGTTTGAGAAGATGGTGCTTATGAATCTGTGCATATTTTATTGCTTAGGATGCACTGCCAATACATGACACATTTCAAGATCTTTCAAATAATCTTTGCTGCACACACAGCGAGAAAGGTTTTATACATAAAACTTAAAGGGAAGTGTACAGTTTTCTTTCAGGAAAATAAGAATGAGTCATCCATGCATGCATTTGATTTCCAGCTCCAAGACTTAGCAGTCTAGACTTATGGTTTTATTTTTCTGAACACTTAATCAGTCTCTCCATAGGCTGTTACATCCTGATGTCGATAGGAGGTCCATGAAGATATGAAAAACAGAGCACAAGTTAGCAATTTTTTTTTCTCTTCCAGGTGAGAAGTTGCAATAGTTTTCCATACCTTCCAAAAAAAAAAAAAAGCTATGATTTTCAGGTTGAAGGACCCCTCAGCTGTCTCCATGCCTGATCCGCAGTGAAATGACTGCCTATCTGTACTGAAGTCTGTATAAATTCATTTATGCCTCCTCAGGGTAAGAAGCCTTGTAAAACCCTAGTGTACTCTCAAGTAACAACTGCAATTTGGCTCTGAGTTCTTCAAGACCACCAAAGGACTGGAGGATGATTTGCTTAAGAGAGAGGCTGGATGTGTTGACAGGTGGAATAAGGGTTTTAGGAAATGAGAAAGTGGTGATGATATATGTTGTAGTGTTGCATGGAGGAGCTTTGGAGAAGAGGTTTCTCTTCCTTGACTCCATGTGTGCAGAGCTGAGTCTATGTTTTCCCTTACTGCAAGGGTAAAGGGATTTTAAAAAGCCATCAAAAATTACGTACACACACTCACAGAGAGCAAATAGAAATCACTCCTCCAGCAGAGTATGTCCTGGGCTATCTTTACATTTCCCAGTCACTTTCCAGCACACCCATGAATCAATTATATTGGGAGCAAGCACTAATCAGGGTGCTTATTTGCCTCAGCTCTCCCAAATTGGAGGAGGGCGGAGGAGATCCTTCTCCTTCTCTGGGTAGGTCTGAGGAGAAACAACTTCTCCCTGTTTCCCTCCAAAGCGTTGAAACATTTCCCAGAAGACAAGCAGGAGAGAAGTGTGGGTTGAAGAGCAGCTTCCCTGTTGGGCGGGCAGTGCAGTGCCTTCCCAAAGATTTGCCTCTGCCTCTTGCAGTTGGTGTGAGCCACTGCTGGAGATGACGAAGCGCAGGAGCAGGCTGGGGAGGGCATCCTGCACTGCTCCCCCCACCTTGTCACTCTTGGCAGCCCCAGTGATCTCCTCCTGACAGTGTTGGTCAGGGATTGGAAATTAGGCTTAACTTTAACGCTGCAACCATATATTTTCAAAGTCAATGGAGAAGTCCCTACCATCAGGAAAGCGGCTCAGGTTCCTGTGTTCCTCCAGGAAAGAACTAATTATAGCAGAAAATAAGATCCTTCAGCGCAGGTCCTTATGGATGCAGCTAATATCACAGGAAGAAACGTGGGAGACTTGTGAAGCTCAATAATATTTTGCACCTGCAGGCCCATGCAAGTGACCGACTGCCTTGATGACAGATGTATCGATAGCTTTGGTTAGGATATGGGCGGAAAGTGGGTTGCTTTTTAGAAGACACTGCTACTTTACTCAAATTTGCTACAACACAGCTGTCCCGAGGGTTAGGGCACCTCTTGCCACTGTTACTGGCCTGTGATTATCACAGTGCCCATGTTCAGCTTTTACTCAGAAGTTAAAAGTTTCTTCCTGTGATATTAAAGACCTGACAAGATGCATATAACCTGTCTTCATCAATATGGTTGATATCTAGTTTCAAGCAGTGTATTGATTCATAGCAAGGAGCAAAGAAGGAGCAACAGAAAAGCAAATAGCAAGCAGTGGGAATGCAAACAATATGCAGGAAATGGAAGGCAGCTCGTGAAGGAGACAGGAGGTGCTGTCCTGCCTCCTGGAGCCCATGAAGATCTGCTCTGAGGGGGCAACCAAGCTCTGCAGTCTTGGGCACAAAACCACTGAGGAAAAACTCCTCTCTTGCATCCTTCAGGTGCTCAGGACTTCTCGCTTCCGCCTGCCCAGGCAGAAATGAGCTGTGATAATTACTTAAAGAACAAAGCTGTCAATCTCCAAATATTAGTTAATTACTGCCCAAAGTAACAGGCTGTGTTTAACCCCCAGCTTGTTAGCTAACATTACCTCCAGTGTGCTGAGTTTAACGGGGCAAGGTGTAGCTGGAAGGATTTCACTGCCAACTTGTAGCAATGACAGGAGGTTTGAATGTTGGCACGGGCTGTCCATCCTCCCTTTGTGTTCTGAAAAATGCAGCCAATGGGCAGCTATTTAATTATTTGAGTCACTCCTGGTAAAAAGCATATTTGTTTGCTCTCCTGTTTTGTTTTTTAAAGTCTTCCAAGCCAGAAGCAGGACAGCAGCTCCATGAAAGCTGGAGGTAAGTAGCACTGTGCTCCCTCCCAGGGACCCTAGCGCTGCTATGGCAAACACAGGGGGCAAATCAGTGCCGCAGAATAGGACTTCTCTATGGTTCCATGCTGATCAGCATGTTTTAAAATGACCGGAAAGCTTGCTGTTTCAAAGAAATCCAGGGTTTAAGCTATTTTTCCCATGCATGTGTATTGACGCTACTTAATTACATTAGCTGTTTTCCTTGTACAATAAGCTTTGTAGCTCTGAATTTGATTTCTGTTGTTAATGCTTGTCATGTCAACATGGTTATATGACAAGGTGTCTATCCAGAGGAGGCAAAATTTGTAGGAAGGACGGACAAGCTCTCAGGCTCCATCTCTGCCTGTCTGGAAATATTTATTATGATTACTGTATTAAAGACAGAGAATGATATGAACTTCGGGGAAAAAAACCTGAAGTACTTTTGTCACCATCTTTAAAATGCCATTTAGAGTTATTACCATTCAACTTGAGCTCTTTAAAATGCTGGTTTACAAATTTTAATAGTTACTGGCAAGGAAAGTTAGTGCTCATGATATTTCAATAAGGCTGCATCCTGGCCACAGCTGATAAAATCAATTTTTAGGCTCCTCATAATGTTTTCCTGAAGTATTCAAAGGAAAAAAAAAAACACCTCATACGGCAATGACATGAAGTACAACTTAACATAGAAATGACCTGAGGTACAATTGTCCTCTGGAAATAATAAAATAAAATAAAATAAAATAAAACAAAATAAAAATTTTTAGAAGTATAATGTTTCTGCTTCTAGCAGGACAAACTAGCACCACAATCCCAGCGTGTTTGTTGGCATTTTTATCATCGCTCCCACTTTGTCCATATTTCAGAAAAAAACCCAAAATCCTCTAGATTTTGATTTTTTTTAGGTTTTGGCTTTAAACATATCCAGAAAAAATCAGTTGCTTTTTTTTTTTTTAAGTCATTATGTTGTTATCACTCTGTAGCTACATCAGGCTTTTATAGTTACTTTCCCAATTTAACTATATATGTTTTAAAACAACAGCAGAGTAATTTCATATTAAAACCATTAAAAACAATGACTTGAATTTATAGCAGTTTTCCCTAGATCAGGTGCTGGATTTCATTCTTTTTCCAGTTCTATACTGAAGGAGTTGGTAAATGAGTATTTTGCTTTTTTTTGCACAAACTCCATACATTAATTACATCTTCCATGGAATATCATATCTTCTGATAAAAAGACCGGTGTACTGAGGTAGTCCTTGGTCATATAATCCAGAATAAATGCTTGGCCCATGAAGTAGTGACTGAATTCTCAGCTGAAATGTTACAGTTCAGCATAAATTACTTATTTTTAAGTGCTAATATTTTTCAATACACAAAAAAAGTTCCCACAAACTTGCTGTGATTGCTGTTGGTTAGATCCGCATCTTGGCAAACCCCCTGTTTTTTAGGTAAACACCAACATGAATTAAAAATATAGACCTGCAAATATTTAAGCATGCTTAGTGCTCACAAGATGCTGTAAAGTGACAAAAAAAAAAAAAAGAAAGAAAAACAAAAAGAAAAAAAGAAGTGGGAGACACCTGCTTCTGATAGTGTTTCCTGTGTCTGAGCCAGCTCCTCTCGTCGTTTGGGCCAGGAGAGAAAGGAAGTCCCCTGGCAGGGAGGTCCCCAGGCTGAAGGACTGGTATGACACAGTACTTTCCCTGGCTCTGTGCAGGGGGAAGAAGGATGGTTGGGGCTGAAAAAAGCCCCAATATATCTTTTTTAGGAAGGAAGAAAGAAAGGAGGCTGCAATATTTTTAGGAGTGGGTGGCAGCTGAAACTGTGTCTTGTGAAGTTGCTATTTGACGAATGTACAGCATCCCTGGAGGAAAAATAGGAGTTTGCCAAGTAAGTTCAGACGTCTTCTGTTCTCATATAACTAAAGCTGCTTTGATCTAAATTTGACAAGTGATGTGTGTATTATACTACCGCAACCACTTTAGTCTTTTTAGCTCAAAAAACAAATAGCCCAGGGAGCAAAATCTGTTCTCAGACATCCTCCTTACGGAACTCCCACTCCTTTCAAAATACTAAGTATGAAAGGTAGGTATGGTAAAGGAGCATACAGCAAATGTTGTTCCCAGGTTTTTATGAATGCTTGTACAGTTCAGATCCTGGGGTGATGGCAGCTTGGGTTGGAGGCTCCAGGTTTGTGGCCCAGTCTGGATCTGGGTTCCTTCCTGGAGGGAAAGGCAGCAGTGCTCGTGATCACATGAGAAGCTAAACCAGCCATGAAACAATTCCCTAACCTCCACTGATACTGATTTGGATTTTACATCTTCTCTTCTTTTTTTTCTTTTTTTAATTTCAGAGGCATCAGTATTTCACCTCATCTGTTGAAATCAATGACACATATTGTCAATCTTTTTTAAAGGTAGCCTATGACATCTAAAAACAAAGATTTATAAACTCTTAGTCTGCTTAATTGTATCTTTCTTAGTAAAGCCTGATAAGAATATTGATAACTTTGACTCATATACTGCCAAAATGACTTCATTGGTCCCTCTACCTGGTGCATGCATTGTAAAGCCAGTTTTTAATTCAATAATGGAAGAAGGTTTCTGAGTGAAATCTGCTGTGTATTGTGACAGTGAAGTTTGTCCTCTGTACATAACATTATCCTCTTTAAATATTTCCTAAACAAATACTTCCTGTACTTATATAAAAGATAGTAACTATAAATTCAATAATCCAAATTTTGAAATCCTTAAATACATATTTGTTTGATACATTGTATCAGAGATTATAATATCCTCTGACAGAAGCTCTCTTACAGAATTTCATAACAATTTATTTCACAGCTTCCACTAACTTCCATCTAACTTCCAGCTTTGTTTTACTTCATGGAAGACTGTTTTAAAATTATTGTACAAAAGTAAAAAATAGCTTGTTTATGAAAACTACTGTATTGAAATGTGATTAAAACAAATTTTCAGGCATTCACAGAATCACAGAATTGCCTAGACTGGAGAAGAGCTTTAAGATGATCAAGTCTGATCATTAACCTAACACTAACAAGTCCTCGACTAAACCATATCCCTAAGGACTGTGTCTACCTGAGTCTTAAATATCTCCAGAGTGTTAAATACCTTAAATACCTCCACTACTGCCCTGGGCAACCTGTTCCAGTGCCTGATAAGCCTGAGACAGCCTGGCTAACAGATGGCACCAATATGATCATGCTTAGCAAATCCATTTTTGCTGGTAAAGGGATAGCTGACACTGGGCCATTGATAACATGGAATAAATTTAAGAATCGTATAGAATAAGCGATTTCCAAAAAAGTATCTGTTAGACAGGTAACAGCCAGCTCACTTTGTCCGCAGTCTGACAGAATGGTGGAGAAAGGTGTCATAGTGCTAACACAGGTATGAATAAAGGATGAGGAACTGAACTCACATATGCCTGGCCCTGTCACCCCACAGAGCTGTGCCAGTGAAGCCAGGATTGGCACCTGATGACATTTTTTTCATCAGGCAGCCAAGACCAAGGTGCCTGGTGCTGTCAGGAGCAGCCTCGAGTCAATGCAACCTTGTCCTGACAGCAAAGGTGCTGTGGGCTCAGGTGAGGATACCAAACCACACAGCTCCCAAGGCTTTTCAGAGACCGCTTGAACACTAACAGGGTGTTTTATACATGCATTAAACAGTCAGTATTCGCTCTGTTTGGGTCTTTTGGGGTACCTTGGACTGGAGAGGATGCAGGCAAGTGCATTGCAGGTACCTTGCCATGGCACCCACCCCCCGGCAGGCTGCAGCGAGCTGTTAAACTCAGGTATTGTGCATGACAGACCTCTGTCAGCTCTGCTCAGAGAGATATCGAGAAATCCTATCTGGGTATCTGAACAAAATTCACGCTGTGGTGTTAAACCCTTTCCAGTGCCTTTGCTCAAGAAGTATTTGCTGACGGGAAGAAGGAAATCTGCTCTCATCCTAGCTCTATCTCTGAAGGTTGTCAAGGCAAATCTTTCCACGTACCCTTCCCTAATCAACTGCCTGCAAACTCTTACAGTCACAGACTACAAAGGATTAACACAGAGGAAGGTAAAACTTGTGTTCAGACACAAATTGTTGTTTGTTATGGCCCTGGAAACCAAAATCCTCAAGGAGTTCTGCTAAAGCAGTTCATGTGCAAACCCAGCAGCAGCACAGGGTGCAACGAGATGCTTTCGGGTTCTTTCATCTCCATCCTGGAGTCAGTGCACCTAGTAATGACTAGTCTGCTACCATTGCTTGAACTGGTCCTCCTTTCTCCAGAGCAATTTGCACATCTCCGGTAAATATGTGAAATAGGAAAAATTATCCATACCTTCCCGCTGTGAAATAAGGAGAGAGTTAGTGTCAATGGGGTTCCTTTCCAATACTAACTCATGAAGACTACTACCATATCTAGGATTAAGATGTTATTTGTTCCACTTCAGTTTTGTTTCAGAAAAGCCAGAATATTGTCTTACTGGCTTCTCTCTCTTTTTATTGTCAGGGTGATATCCCAGGAAGAGAGTTTTTAAATTTACAAACCAAACAAACCCCAGACTGAGAGAGGAGAAGGAGAGAAGCTGAACTTTTTGCAGATTTAATTTGTGTTCAGTAAGCAAGAAAGAAAAGCAGTGTTTAGTTTAATATTTCAGGATTTAATATTTCAGGAAATCATACAGTAAATGCCCCAAGAAATTTAGTGTGCTGGGGCCAGGACACACTCCAGCACAGCTTCCCACATGGAGAGCCATTTGCCAAGCCTGGCTGATGCACAGTTTTTACACAATATAATTATTTAATTTTGGGGCATGACTTTTTATCAAATGATTTTTACTATTCCAACACATAACATGGATTTATCTATTTTTTTACATCAGAATAACTGTTCTTTTGTCCATTAATTGTGAGCATATTTAGTATAACAAAGAACCAGTAGGAATTGGAAGTCGTTTAAGTCATCTACTCCATTCCTCTGCCTGTGATGAATTATTTCTCACAATGTGTTCATTAAAGCTTTTTCCAACATATGAAAAACACTGAAAAATCATGTTATGTGACCAGAGGGAAATAGCAAAGAACCAGTAAAAAGGATTACAGGAACATCTGCTGGAAACTTTTTTCTTATGGAGTATGACATTCATATGTTGGCAGTGACCAATATTCACATTAACTGCAGATTATTTGTATAATCAAATTCTTTTTCCTTTTGACAACACTATCCAGCCTGTTTCCATGGCAGTCTGAGAGACTTCACCCCATTCTGTTGGAGGAAAACTCCTGGAAATATTGGGCCGCTGTGTTATTACTAACTTCAGGGTTTAAGCAGGATAGATGGTAACTGGGTATTGGATGGCTTCCTTAAAGATATATCAACATGTACTCCCTGTGCCTTTGAGATAGGTCTTTCTCTGTAAGTGAAGAAAGTCATTGAATAGATATAATAAAGGCCAAAAGAAATGAAGGCAAGGAGTCTACATCACTGCCCTGATCTTACATACAGCAAAATCAGGGAACTTCTCTGCTTTGAAGATAAATCTTACTTGGAAGGTCTCTTTATATATGAAAATGCCTTTTCCTTGTATGTTCTTAAACTGAAAAGCAGTTGTGATGACAGTGCTGCAAAAAGGGGCAAGAACAGGTAAATACAAATTACTTTGGGGGATTAACAGGCTTAATGAGAATGACTCTGAATGCGTACAAAACAGCATTTTAAACAAACGTTGGGCTCTTCTGGAATAGAGTGAACCCTAGAAAATGCAAATGCTGCCTCTGAATTTCAGATGGTCTTTCCATTCTTTCATTATACACCCATCTGTACTCCCTGCTATGGGCTCCCATGGCATCACCGTGGGTCAAGTACATAGCCCATCTGGGGTAAATCCGGTTAATCATTGACTACATAAATCAGCATGCTGCCTTGTTCCCAATTCGTGTTTCAGCTGAGGATTCAGAGAAGGTGGCAAGTGCTGTTGGAAACTTCAAAGGCCTTCTGGGGCAGTAATGGGAGTGATTGAGCTGGCAGGGGCCAGGGCATCTGGCCAGAGATAGCATTGAAGCTGAGGAGAAGACTACTTCAGCTGGCAAAGAATTAAATATATAGCAAAAGTTCACTCGAGTTTGGCCAATTCCTGAATCTATACTACAACAGCAGACTCCCTCCTTTTCCCTCCAAGTCCAGAATAGGGCACTTGGAGAGAGCTACCTGTTTAATATATAAAGAGTAGCAGAAATCCTGTCCTCTAATTAGCATCTTTGGCTCTATTTCCCAAGTGTCTTCAGCTCCAGTTACTGTAAATGAAAGTTTTAGCCTACCCTGGGCAGACAGACCGGGAGACTAGGGCTCCTCCATGCATCATTTTATCTTTTCTCTCCTGTGCACAGATCAATAAGGGTTAATACAGGGCTGTGGCTCTCGCGTAGAGGCAGCGCAGGTAGTCACTGCACTGGTTTAATGGAATCTCTGGCACCAGCCTGTTGTGTATATAGAATTACACCAGTCAAAATGTTTTCCTAGACATCCAATGAATAATGAAAAGAGTTTAAAAGGTACTTCAACTGATCACCCTCCCATCCTTTGGCATATGGGGTTATCTTTTTGAAGGGCTAACTATGCATATTTGAAGTGATTTCTTTAAAATGTATATCCCTTCCATGAGAAAGGAAGATGAATACTGAGGCAGGGAGAACAGGTGCTTTGGCATTGGTTTTGTTCCTGAACACGTTGTCTTTATTGTGTCTGTTTGACCCATCTTCATTCCATCATCTGGTTCACATAGACCCCTAGGAGGGGGGGCTGGGATAGTAGCAGCTATATCCTTGTCTTAAACAACAATATTGCTGATAGAGCTTGCCAAATGGCCATAGCTAAGGCTGAAGAGGGTACAGCGACTTGGCCTATCCTTTTAGTTCATTCCATGAACAGAAGTTGTTGAAAGGCTTATGATAAATGACAAAGGTTAGCTAACTTCACAAAACCTTGCAGAAAGCTGACGGCAGGTGCGTACCAGGGTATGTGGCTGAGCAGCTTAAATTTCAGGCTGGCAATGTTTCTTTTCTTTCAAACCATGGTCTCTGTTGGGAGAGTATCTTGTCATGTCAGCAGTGAGTATCTAATGTAGTCTTCATACTGTGCCAGTAACTCATTCGCAAAGCCTCCCAGTTATAATCCCACTGCTATCTTGCTGGCTTTGCACCTTACCCGTACAGGCAGTGTCAAGGCTTTTGTTGGCTTTCCCTTTGCAATGCTGTCTTGGTCTACAAACACCAGGATGAAAGTTCTCTGGGGCTGCCTGGCATATGTGGCAATCACAGTGCAGGGTGGGGCAGCTGTGCCTATGGGGAGGAGAGGATGGGTCAGGTGACCCAAATGGACCAATCACAGTTTTCCTTCCCATGGTCCTCAGTATAAAAGAGACCTTTAGAAGAGCCCTGGGGTTTTTGCTGACTTGTGTGCTGGAAAGATGGGAGTTGGCTGTTTGTCATCTCTTCCTGTGCTGTTGGTGTTCCCACCTTCTGTTTTTATGTTGTAGAGGAGCATCATGCACTGAGGCAGGTTGCCTTCCCCTGCCTCCACAGGTGGGAGCAGTGTGGTCACTCCAAGGTTTCATCTTCTCTTTCTTTGTACTGTCATTGGGACTCTGGGCTTGGGCACTCTTGTCTGCTGCCAAGTCCAGTTGGGTACTTTTCTGCCTGGGGCCTAGTTGCAATCTGGAAGGCATTTTCTCCGTATTAGCATATTGATTTAATATATTTACATACTTGTACATATTTTTATATAGTTTAACATCTTCATTGTTTTTATTAATCTTATTTTCTATTTCACTCAACCGCTTCAAGTTGTTCTTCTTTAACCTCGAAATTTATCTTTCTTATTTGGGCAGGGAGAGGGGTTAGACAACATTTGTCAGTGTTTAGTGGACAGCCCAGACCTAACCCTTGACAGAAGGAAAGATGATGTCTTTGGGTAAACTACCCAAATCTTAAAACCAGTATACATGCTTAGTGGTAGTAAAGAAACTTGAACTTGCATAGTAAATTAAGATATGAACTACCTGTATAAACTCATTTGAATTCCTTGGAAAAAGGAAGAAGGTTAATAAGAGACCAAAATGCGTCATGACTAAGAGCTGAGTTTTTTGGTCGAGGGGAAGAGTAGAGAGAGAATCACAGAGACAGAAATGTAGATCCACGGTTGCTATTATTCAGTCTTCTAAATAACTTTTTTAAGTAGTCGTTTGTTCAATGTGTTTTATTCAAAGTTAACGAGCAGGAGATTTCTGTTTCATGACAGCAGTTGTTCAATGGATCATTTTGTTTAAATGTTGACTCACTCTTCCTATCAGGTGGTAACAAAAGCAGCCTTTCACAGAAAAACAAAATCCACATGTGCTGTTGCTCAGTGAACGCTATCGGAATCAACTGCAAATGCTTAATATGTATTTGCAAATATGACCCTTTCTTTTTGTTCTGTTTCAGGGTCTACTTCACACTTTCATGTCAAAATCTAGGTTCATGGATCACCGCTGAAGAAGCTTTTGTATATATGCCATAAGCCTAGGTATATTTTGTTCAACAGAAGCCAGATTTTATTTGGTATTCCTATACCTTTGCACAAGAAAATGAGCTTGCTCCGGTCACATGGGTTCATCTCACTGCACGAAAGAGAAATCAAGCAAAAGAGCAAACTTGCACCATGGGAAAATCAAGCATCAGAAGTTATGCTGGAACAACGAGGAGAGAGGGGCAGGATCAAAAAATGTTGGTGACTGCTATTTTACAATTCTTTGTGAGTGCATTCAGTAAGAATTTAATAACTTTTAATGTGTATATATGTACATATGTGTAGTAATTTAACATATTTAAGTAAGGACTGTGCCAATGCAAGCAAACTATTTAGAGTAAGGACAAAGAAACCTCATGTTTCTTGAGCCCCAAAAAGCTTTTATACTCTAATAAAAATCTTCAAAATATTATACAAGTTTTAATTATAGTAGTCCATGTTGTCATTTATGCTAAATTTCTGTTTCTGTTTCATCATCATGCCTAGGCTTTGCGAATGAAGATATGGGAAGGGCTCTACTCACAGTTGCTACAAGCACACTGATGGCTAAAAAGGCCGATGCGGGATGACAAGTCCGGTTGCAAAAGGCTGGAAGTCAGCTTGAAGAAGACAGAAGTTCTTTACCAACCTTCACCTCAGGAAGTCTCCCATCATCCCCACATCACCATAGGCAAATCAGAGCTTAAGTCAGTCCAGCAGTTCAACTACCTAGGAAGTATCATTTCCTTGGATGGCAAGATTGACAAAGAGATAGACAACAAGTTAGCAAAGGCGCACAGATCTTCTGTTTCTGTTTCACATACTGAGAAACAAACCAAGAGATTTTGAGTGAGATGATCAAATACTGGATGGAAACATGGGGCTCCTAACTCTACTTGGCCTATTACATATCCCTGTACTTGAAAATTTGTTCATTTTTTTTTAGGCTACTAATCATGTACATTTCACCAACTCACCCATCCTCCAAGTAAATGATGGTAATAAAAAACTTTTAACATTTCTGCTACTATTATTGTATTGCTTCAGATACTGAAGCCACTGCTATTCTTGGAGACAGAAAGCCAGGAAGGGACAAGGAACACAGTAGATAGTTGCAGCCAAAGTGTAATGGATTTAAACAAAAAGCCTTTTCACATGGATTTTAACTGTTATAAAAAAATTAAGGAGGGAAAAATAAATTCACGGAAGAGTGGTCCATTGGTGGCTACTAAACATGAGCATCTGGTTATAACCTGTAGTTCAGGGATTCTGCAGTTGCTTTGGAGGTATACAGAGATGATTCCCTCTCCTTTTCTGTTGTACCTCACTCCTCTCCACATGGAGAAGCAAACGCTCACTCTTCTGTTCTTATACTTCTGTCCACTAATGGTGTGCATGGTAGAGAGAAAGAAGGACGAGATGAGCCTTCACATTGACATAATGTGGATGTTCTGTGTTATGTTACATAGTGAAATTACAGCAGGGCAGGTCACTCCTGAACTCCTTGGTCTTGTTTCAGCCAGCCCTGCAAGCTGGGTATCTGATGCAAAGCCCAGTGGATTCAGTGGAATATTTTTTCAGATATTTGCAGCAGAGTCCTAAATGCAAGCCTGGTTAAAACTCCAGCAGAGAACATCTGATTATTACGTAGGGCTAGTCAGGAACAGTAATCAAATTACCTAAAGGAAAACATTTATGATACCGTATTTAAACTGCCTTAGATATCTGTGTGGTCGTTCTCAGGCAGAATTAATATTTCCTCAATTTGGTACAATTTTATTCAACTTAATTTACACCTTTTGTTACTTTGGATCAATATTGCTCTGTAGCATGTCTTAAGGAAATGGGCTCTGCAGGAAATGGTGTGAGCTACTGATGTCATTTCAATCATCGTTTCTACTACTGGAAAACATCGCAACAGTAGAGAATTTTCTGTTGAATAAGATATAGTAGACCTGAGGTTCTCCTCAGTTTGCAATTATGTGGTAAATATAATTGGGACCTGAACATGGAAGCAGTCAGCAGTAGTCAGGAACTTCCTTAATGTTCAAATTCGCAATCTTTCCCTTACTACATGGAAACAAAGTTTGCCAGTACTGTCTCTCCCTCCATGATGTCTGCCCTGCCCCATGTTGACAGGCTTTTGAATCCAATGCCCACTGGCTAAATTCCACCAAAACCAGAGTGTAAGTGCATTTGAGTCATCTAAGTCTTGGCAAATGACTTTGCTCCTAACTGCTTCATCTCACAGGCACTAAAATCAAGCAATGCCTCTTCTTTTGAGCAATTTTCTAAGTAGAGACTTTGGAGTTTGCTAGTGAGAAAAGGAGAATTTTGAGAGGCAAAGGGAGTCTGATACTCTGCTCACCTCCTCTTCTCCTTCTTCAAATGCTGTTCCAATCACAGAGCTATTGTGCGAAAGCTGGAGTGTTCCCTCCCTGCTGCTCACCTTGTCAGGCTGAGGAGCCTCCTGCAAAAAAATCATAGCACCTTAAAAATTTCCCTTACCCCATCAGTTCAGCAATGTTTTTTCAGGAATAAGAAATTGTAGTTCTTTCTTACTACTACTGTCTGCTGGGTCTGAAGTCACCAAAAGTGTAAGGGATGATTAGTGTCTGGATTTTATGTTTCAAGGAATTCTTGCTCATAAGTACCAAGAGAGTACTTACTGTGACTATTCAGTGTTGGTATTTATGAAAAATGTGTTCCCCTTAAATATTGAATTGTGTCATTATCACTGTATATGCTGGACTTTCATAAGTACTGGCATTCAGTAATTAGCTGGCTGTAAACTTGAGGAGACAGTCGTTAAAATGGCCACTAAGAGAGCTCAAAGTGGAAAAAAGGCTACTTCTTATTCATTCAGGACACTGGAGCTCAGAAAACAACGAAAATTTTTGTTTGAATAGGGCAAGCATTCTACATTTGATGTAATCTCAGTAGTGTCTCTACTCTCCTCATATTCCTTCAGCCAGACAGCATATTTTGGGTCTTCATTTCCAGATTTGCCTATAGAGAAGCTAACTATGTTTCTGCACATCCATTCTGTAGTGCTCCAGCAAGAGCTACACATGCAAAAGTAGTTCATAGAATCATAGAATGCATTGGATTAGAAGGGTCCTTTAAAGGTCATCTAGTCCAACCCCCCTGCAGTGAGCAGGGACATCTCTAACTAGATCTTCCCATCAGGCCTGACCATGAATATCTCCAAGGGTGGAGCCTCCAACACCTCTATGGGCTACATGTTCTAGTGTTTCACCACCCTCATAGTAGAGAACTTCTTCCTGATGTCTAATCTAAATCTACCTTGCTCTAGTTTAAAACCGTTGCCTCTCATCCTGTTGCTACATGCCCTTGTGATTGGTTCCTCCCCAGCTTTCCTCTAGGCCCCTTTCAGGTATCGGAAGGCCTCCCTGGAGCCCTCTCTTCTGCAGGCTGAACAGCCCCAACTCTCTCAGCCTGTCTTCGTAGGAGAGGTGCTCCAGCCCTCTGATCATTTTTGTCACCCTCCTCAGGACCCCTTACAACAGATTCATGTCCTTCTTCTGCTGAGGGCTCCAAGTTTTTGTATGGATTTTAAAATCTGTGCTTACAAATACCAGGTGGTATTAGAAGACTGAAATGACCAAACTATAACATGTTTTCACAGGCTAAATACCAGTTTCTCTGAAGACTTTGCATTTTATCTAAGGAAAAATATCCACATTTGACTGAGAATAGACACTGGACAATTTTCTGGCTTGAGCTTTCTGGTAGAAAGATTGAAACATGGTGTTGGCAGGAAATCTAACCTCTTGCATCTTGTATAAAAATGCTGGTTTGCTACCTGAAGAATTTTAATCAGCCTGATAACTCACCGTTCACTCAATTATCATATTTTTTTTATTTAAGGAAAATTTTTAATGCAAGTTCAGACTCCATGTTTTGAGAGGTCAAAAAGAGTGCTGTTATTTACATAGTCACAACTGTTTAGGGGAAGACAAGGACTTTTTGGGGCTGAGGCAGAGCAGAGTGAACAATAGTGCTTCCCAGCATGCAGTCAGGGGCCACTGCTGCTCTGCCAGCTACTAAGCCGTGGAACAACTGGAAAATTCCTTCCCTTCAATGCATACTATCAAGCAGACAAGTGTAATGGGTGGCAGTGAAAAAGATAAATTGTCAGTCTGCTTTTCTGTTGGCTATAACGATGGGTGTTGCCATACTGCAGAAGGCAAGTCTACGGGTTTTTCTCTCTCCAGGCATTCCAGATGGTACTGACATTTTTCTTCATACAAAGTTATAGTTGTCATTAATTGGTGCAGGCTGAGAGGTGCCTCCTTAATGACTATAAAGACACAAGCAACTTTGAAATTCATGGATTTCAGTTCTGCAGCAGGCAGGTAGAAAATCTTCCCAGGCGCTGCCACCCAATGAACAGGCTCTCTCCATTATTGCCATTAACCACAATTCTCCACCCATCTCTTTGATGAGAGCCAATGCCAGTAAGCACTACAAGTGGATTATTGTTTTACACTCTGCATGAAAGATGTGTCTAATATGAAGAAATAAGATTAATTTAGCTAAAATCAGTTTAAGGGAATGATGCAAATTGAAATAATTTGTAACGGTAAGTCTGAAAATTTATGTGATACAGTTATGCAGCCAGGGAGGTGTTGGAATTTGAGGAGCTGCTGATATATATCTCTTAAGTTTGCAGTATTTTAGGAATAACAATTTCACTTACACATTTTGTTTGTGGTGTACTGCACCACAGCTGGATGCCTACACAGACTCATGTATGTGTATACTTACAGAAAATAAGAGAAAAGGATGGATTTTCCTAATTCAAGACAGAGTTATATATATTCATAGATGATCCTGTTTGGAAAGAAATATAATCTGTTGGCATTTGGTTTTATGAGTGAGCATGTGTATCCGCGCAGCATAACAGAAAGTTGGTCAATTTGTTCTCAGTGCAGTGTCCAACAATTCTCTCCTTGATCCTGCCCTTTTCACAGCCATTTCTTGAGAAATTATTAGAGTTAGGAAGCCTGAAAGCTGAAAAACATCTCATTGCTATGCACAAATGATCATTTTTCTCCCATTCAGCCCCCACAGGCCTGGGTGAGCTCATGATCTTGCATAAATCACCATTGTAGGGATCTGTAAAATAGCTAATACCTCCTTAGTGCCCCTTTCCTGTCTCTTTCTTCTAAAGCTCTTACAGGGTAGATGCTTTCATCGTCGTGTATTTGGAAGATGGCTCTTTGGCTTTAGATGCTTTTTATCCTGTCAAATCAGCAACCTCTGATAGAGTAGCAGGAGCCAAAGAAGTGGAGAAGAAAGCCTTCAAGCTGACCCCACCATGGGATGGTTTGTCCTTGCTGCTTGGGGCTGGCAGAGGAGAGGGAGTCTCCACAAGTACCTCAAAATCTGCAGGATTTCCCGTGCTCTGAGGGATTCGCTGTGTTTCTGCTGCAGGAAAAGAGAATGACAGGAGGGGCTGAGGGCAGAGGCAATGAGATACAGCCTTGCTCCAGCTGTAGCAATTACCTGGGCTGTCAGAAAAACAGCAGGTCTTAAATTTTGAACAGAAGGGACTAAATGCATCCTTGGAGTAACTCCAGCAATTTTTGCAGGTTATAGGAGAAAAATTTTAGCCTTCCATCCAGTTTATGCACAGAACTAAATATTTTCTCTAACACCGAGTCAAAAGACTGAAATTATTTCTTAGATTGAGAAGTTTGGTGTTAAAGTAGAGGGAAAAAAATGCCTTACTGCCAATGAAATTGGTCTTTCTATATTTCCAGTGCACATTAAACAAAACAGCATCTTTCAAATAGATGGCTTTTGCTGATGGCCATTTTGAAATTTCAATTTCAAGTGCACTAGAGGGTTTCTCTATGAGTGAGAATTACTTCTTATGTCATTTTTCAAAGGGTTGCTGTGAGACCGAAGGATTGACTTCCTTTAAAAATCCTGCAGCATGCTGAACTAATTCAGTAGTGAAACACAGTCTCTGCCTTCACCATCTGGGTGAACACCGTCTCTGCCATCTGGAGAATTTTCTGAAGAACTTATCTTAGATGTTGACCCTAAATGTTTATATCTGGCTGCACTTAGTAAGAATAAAAGCATCCTAAAAGCTAAGGCATGAGGTAGTAATGTCTTTGCAGCATGGCACGTAGTTCAGTGGGGTTCTCAGCATTTCTGGCAGGATGATAATTCTGGCTACTGTCATTTCCTATGGATGTCACATGGGCTTTGATTCTTACAGCTGGAAGCAGGGTGGGAGGCTTGGCATCATGCTCCCCAGCAGAGCACTGGGACAACGACAGTAGATCCCACGTTTGATGCTCCAGTCCCGCTCCCGTGCCCCAGGATAACATTCTGGGGTGGCTGCTGCAAATGTGTTGTGGCTGCAAAGGAGAGGACAGAGAAGGAGGCTGAGGATGCTTCTCTGAGCAAGAGGCTGCTCAGCTCTATTTCCAGGGAGGCCACTTCTGTTCAGGTTCTTTAAGTCTCATTTTACCCATCTGCTATGTAATGCTCATTTGGCCAGTGTGGTGTCAGGAGACTTTGCTGATGCATATGAAGTTCTTTGATGCATGACAGTTCTACATGAAAAATAAAAGAAGCAGAGCTTGTTTCTAACTGTATCACTTCTACTTGGACATCAGCAGCTAGTTGGTGTTACTCAATGGATTCAGAAAAAAAAAATATTCAATGGCCTCGTGCATGGTACCTCTGCAGTTCAGGACTGATTTCCTGGTCTTGTGGGTTTTTTTGCCAATAGTATCTAAAGATCTGCAGTTATTTGTTTTTCTCACAATACTGCTTATGACCTCTTTTTCCCTCTTAAAACAATACACAAATTCCCTACTCCTCTCTCTTAACTACCTTTCCCTGGAGTACAGTGATCTGTATTGTTTGCAAATTATATTTGAAAAACAACAAATAGAAGGAAAAACACTGTTTAGAAGTTTCTTTACCAGGGATAGAGTGTTACGAACAGTTGAAAAAAAAAACCCCAAACAGAAAGCTGATTGTTATGTGCAAGGGATAGCAAAGCAGGTTTGCTCAGAGGATGGACATATGCAGAGCAGTGAGGGCTCAGTTACAGCCTTCTCCTCCAAAGCCCCTGGCACAGGAACGGCTCCCATCACTTCTGCATCACACCACAGAAGCATGGAGGCTGCAGTTAAATGACAGCAAAAGCCAAACCACTTTCCTCATCTGTCAGATTGACTCAGTGGCTAGTCTGAGAGACACAGACACTGAATGCAAAGCTGCATGTTGATAGGTGTTGCCATTAACATGTTTTAATTAAACAGAGAAAAGGAGGTGGGAAGGGAATCTCTGATCTGTTCACTTCATCTGTAAGCAGAGGATCATTGCTGCTTGCCTGGCTAGTGTATTACCAGGAAACATGATGGGGTTTTATTTCTATGTTGAATACAAATCTTTGACTAAGTCTGTCTGTTCCTGAACAGACCTATTTCAGCCTTATATTGCTTGCATAAGCTTGGCTTAAGTCTCTAGTGTTTGATTAATTTATTTTTTTAAATTTCCAGTCATCCGGGATTGCTGACTGGTCCTGAGCCCTCGTGGTCTGCAGAATTATATTAGCAACCACCACAGACTTAGACATTGTTATGGAGATGGCGCGCAGTGGTTTTGGCTTTCTGATGTCCCTGCTGGCCTGATTATGCATGGATTCTCCTCGAACACATATGTGCCACAAGAACAGCAGCCGACCTCCACATCTCCCTATTAAAGCCCCCACCCCAGGGAACTGCTGTTAGGCTGCAGCTCCCACGCCATGGCTGGGGGAAGCAGGTCTGGGGGTGGGAGGTGTCTGTGTGTCTGCCTTTGGCTTCTTTGTTTTCAGCAGATACTTAATAAATGTAGTATGAGCATGTAGGCAGAATATGAAAATGTACCATACTTGGAAAATTAGACAGAATAGAAATACACAGTGAAAGTTTCTTTTCTCCTTTTACAGTGAGTATAAAAAAACCCCTATATCTTTATGAGTCTCAGACACTGAGTATTTGTTTTGTCACTGCTTATACTGATTTGAATTTTCTAGTCTGGGATCCTTCCAAAATAAGGTCTTTTGGGCATTTCTTGGGTACCTCTGAAAACACTGCTGTTACCTCCACTGCTGGTTAATACAATTTCATTAAAGTGGAATAGAGGTGTGCTACATCTCTACTTCTTTATCACAGTTGATGCAGGAAAGACACATGCTAATTTCTGCTCCCTTTCCTTGCTTGTGGACCTGATTCTCCTCTTCCATTCAACTCTGTTTTCCGTATTGAGTTCCAACCTCTCTGTAAATTACACTGTTTAAGTTAAAGGGCACACACTGGAGTCTCCTTCAGTGTAATCTATAAACTACTGTGAGATTTTCTAAAGATACAGTAAACCATAAATAGAAGCTTGATAGGAGTGTGTTTAGATAGGAAACTCTGGATATGAAGTGTTGCCCTTGTTCCATAAGCATGTCTTTGCATTTGGTCCACTGTAGGTAACACTGGACATCACTCACTTGAGCATTACATTTTTGGTGAGGGAGGAGGGACTCCTGCAGGGAACCTCATAAAAGCTGCTGAAGTTACAGGGGTAAGTAAGGGATTCAACTTGTACAGGACTCATGACAGGAAGAAGGCACCACACTAGCGAGATGTGATTCATCTCTTCTAACGGTAGCTGCCTAAAAATGGCAAATCTCATTGCAGCTTGTTTGCTACGCAATCAATGGAAGAGGAAGGCAACCTGCAGGATGACTGACTCACCAGTAAGACCGTGAATTAAAAAAGACCCCAGGTGATCGAACCTTGGGCATCAAAGTTTAGATAGATGAGCATGATTAATCAAAATCTATCCAGCCCCAAATGACATTGGTCCTTATGAAATTTACAAAAAGATGCAGTGCAGACCTTCAGAAGTGGCAGTGACTGCCCCATTAAATTTTATATCATAATCCCTGCATCAGCTTTCCCATGGGTTTTCATCCTTCACAAAGTTTTGTTTTTTCTAGGGAGTGGGAAAGAGAAGATGGATATGAGGCAAAAGACCTTTAAAGACCACTGTTGTTTTAACACTTTGCTATGCTACTCTTTTTGAGGTTTAAAAGTTTCTGGGTTATTTTAAAAGGGATGAGTGAGAATTACAAAAAAATGAAATGTGAATGATTAGTTTAAGAAAAATATACACATCACAGTACAGTCTTGTGGCTAAACTTGGTCTCAAATATTCATTGTATGTACTTCTACATAGCCACTGCTAAGGACAAAGCATTGCAGAAGGAGAATAAGGCAGGGAAGGGTTTAAATCTTTTTTTCCTAGGAGAAGAATCTGGCTGAAGGAAGAAGATGAGAAAAACAAGAAAGAGCCATTTACACCGTGGACAAGAAGAAAGAAGATGGGGACAGACACCTCTTGGAGGTACCTAATGAAGCACAAAAGGCAATGTGCACAAGCCGCAACAAAGGAAATGTCAATTTCAAGGTACTAGAAAAAATGTGTCATGGTGTTCAAACATTACAACAGCAACTCAGACAGGATGCAAAATCTTTTCTTTCCTGGATGTTCAAAACTCATCTGGACCTGTTACAATTCACCCTGGCTGAACTCTCTGAGTGAGGGGAGGTTGATAAAATAACACTCATAACACAAAATCCACCCACTTCTGAGCATGAAATTGGAGTTGTCCTTCCAGTTATTGTTCCAACTCAGTAAATATGAATGAATTTTTGATTATTTATTAATGGGTACCTAGGCAGCCAGACTGATAGATATATAGATAAATAATATAAGGAACTGGGGTTGTTTAGCCTGGAGAAAAGGAGGCTCAAGGGAGACCTTATCAGTCTCTACAGCTACCTGAAAGGAGGTGGTGGCAAGGTGGGGCTCGGTATTTTCTCCCAAGTAATAAGTTATAGGATGAGAGAAAACAGCCTTGAGTTGTGCCACAGGAGGTTTAGAATGGACATTATGAAAAATTTCTTTACTAAGAGGTTGTTGAGCACTGAAACAGTCTGCCCAGGGAAGTGGTTGCATCATCATCCTTGGTGGTACTTAAAAGATGTGGAGACATGGTGCTTAGGGACAGGTGATGGACTTGCCATTGCTAGGTTAACAGTTTGACTTGATGATCTTAAGGGTCTTTTCCAACAGAAATGATTCTATGATTCTGGAATCCTATGATTCTATGAAATAGGAATTGCAGAACCTAGTTTCTTTATATTCCTTAAGGAATTTCCACTGGCCTGGCTAAGAATGGGAATATCACAGTTAATATCATGTTGTTCCCTTCCTAAAAAGAGAATCAAACTCAGGTAATGTAATAAAATTAAAGGATGGCTATAGAAAAGCCCTTTAAACTCATTCTTCAGCCTGCTCTCTCATCTGCTCACTACCACAGATATGCAAAAGAAGGCTGAAATTATAAAAACGTGGTGGCACTGTTTTTTGGGATGACTGAGATCTCCAGGATTGAAAGATTTTACAGTCAAGAGCTGACAGGCAAAGAGAGATTGAATTGTCCGCAAACACACAAAGGAAAAACAGAGCACCTAGCTAAGGCTAATGACTTGAAGGCTCAGTCCAGAACTTAATCTTGCAGAAGGGTTCATTTCTACTGGATGTTCTCAGGATGGTGTCTTGCCTAGAACAAGGAACAGTAGAAAGACATACAGCATGTGTCTACAAAAAATTCATAACAGTGATTACAAGACACTATCAACTTGACTTCAGCTGTAAGTAGGTGCTCTGACTTTGCTCAGAGCAGCAAGGATGGATTGTGTATCATGGTGAACTGCTGGTGCAGATGCAGTGGTCCTACTAGTGCAGAGGAACCATGATGTGTCATTCTGTCTAGGACATAAAGCTCAGAACCAAGAAGGGACACTAACTTCATGTCAAAGAAAACAAAAAAATTGATGCCAAGTGCATCTGTAATGACTATGATGACTGATCTGTAAGTAGAAGGAAAAATTCTGAAAAAGCATTTCCAAACTAAAGCACAATGTTTCCAATGAGCATTTTGTTACTGTGGCTAAAAGCTAACATAAATTTAGTACCTGTGACAAGGCTGGGCTTAAATCAATACCTAAAACACAGGAATTTGGACCCTGGTACTGGTCTGGCTAGCAGACAGGAGCACAGACAACTCGTAGTCCAAGTAATGACCATAACTTCTGTTCGATGATCTGTGACTATGCTATTTTTCTTCTTGTTATAAATGAGTAGCATTAAGGTGTTTTACTGTGTGGCCTATGAACGCTTTCAAAGCACGTGCGTTTTTTTTTTAAATCTCAGCTAGAAAAAAGCCCTGTTTCATGCTTCCTAACTTGTCTCATGATAATTACCCTTACCTTAAAACTGCTTGAAAATGCAAGATCTGGTAATTAAATAGAAGAAAGGATGGTATTCAGGTTGGATTTTGTTGTTTTTTCCTGTAAATAAAAATATTTCTTAAAAAAAAGTAAAAAAAAAAGAAGAAAGTACAGTCCAACAACAACTTTATTAAGACATTATACTGCCGAGCTCCAAGCAATGATAAAGCCAGAGAAAGGATAGTATTCAGATTGAATTTTGTTGTTTTTTTCCTGTAAATAAAAATATTTCTTAAAAAAAAGTAAAAAAAAAAGAAGAAAGTACAGTCCAACAACAACTTTATTAAGACATTATACTGCCGAGCTCCAAGCAATGATAAAGCCAGGCCAAGGAGTGTCCATGGTCTGAAAGTCAGACGATTATTCTGTATTTAACTACCAGAATGAGGCCAGAAGGCCCCAGTTCAACTTTTTTCTGGTAATATCCTGAAGGCATCAATATGGTGTGGCAGAACTCTCTGCCTAGTTTTGCTGGACCCTCCACCCACATAAAGAGCAGGGTATGAGAAAAAGGCCTGTGGGCAATATGCTTCTGTACCCCAGTTAGCCAGCCTTTTCTAGCTGTCATGCCATATGTAGGTGAAATTCAATTAAAGTCTTCCAACTATTTTTTTTTTCCTAAACAAAACTAGATACGTGGAGGAAATCATCTGATAAATGCCTCTACTTAGCCTTTCTGAAGGCAGAAGCTGGCCTGCAAAATATAGTTATTTCTCCACTAGATATATTTTTAATTGTCTGTTTGCTCTCTCCTACAGTGGGACTCAGTAGCACATATTTTTGTTGGGGAAACTCACAGGACTCATAACTGGGCACATGGCGCCAGCCACAGGGTAGCTGACAGCACACCTGTGCCCACGCCAAAGGGCTCCTCCTCCAGTCTGGGGGCTCAACGCTTCAGCAGTGTTTCCCTCACCAGAGAACACAACCGTCTCAGAACACAGCCAATGCCTACTAGTAACGTGAGACCAAGACAAAGCCCAGCAACTTAAGTAGCCTGAAGAAGTGCTGTCTACAGAAAAACTCCATCTTTCCCTGCACTGCTTTCCTCTGCGGTGCACTCAACTATCTCCTAACAGGTTCTTCAGCGCTGTAAGCTCTAATTTTGGACCGCTCCAAACTCAGTAATACGTGTGTAAGCCACTCACAGCCGTGCGTTTTTTTAAGAAATCATTTATTAGCTAAACATGGGCTGATAACAAAGACATCTATACTGAGAAGGCTCCCTCCTTTGAACTGGAATTTGCACAGTTCAAAATCCCATTTCTTCAATCGTCGGATTAATGTCTGTGTTATCTGTGTGTGAAGACAGTTCTACTTTGTCCCCATTGTAACAAGGGCCTGTGCACCCAGAATGTACATGTTTGTGTTTGTAGGAAGATTGTATCCAAGGCAAGCACAGCTTGACCTGGGGTGGGAAATGCTGCATAATATTTGTATTACCATTAAAAAGCCCCCATGCTGGGTATTAGGCATTATTTCTCTCATACTTGGCATGTTGTAATAGGTTCTGAATGCTGTAATGCCCCTTTGAAATATCGCTGTAAGTAAAGTAATGCAAAGAAATAGAGAGAGAAATCCATCCTGCATGCTAACCCCTTCTTGAGTTCAGACCGTTTCTTATGCTTCTCTTGAATTTAGGCATGATGTTCATATAAATTTGGAAATGCGCCTATGTCTTATCTGGTTTGTAACTTAGCAACCTTTAATCTGGATTTCTTGCTGCTCCTTATAAAGCAGTTGATAAATCTAGTCAAGCGCTTACAATATACTTGGTAGGGAGAGTATAAGGGGTTCGTCAAATGCATAAGTAACACCCAAAGCTCCATTCATTTTGCTGACATTTACCTTTACGCATAAAGACAAGCACAAAACCATCCACTGCTCAAAGTCACATTTAATCAGACTGAGTGGCTTTACATTAGCAGACACCAATTGCTAGAGGGAAGGCTGTGATTTGCAGACTGAAGAAGTTTCACAGAGCATGATTTGTCTGCGCCATGATGATCTTTGATTTAATCACTTAACATGGTTAATTTGCCATCTCTGTATTTGAAGAGGGAGTTAACCAGAGGTAAAAATGAAAAGGAAGAGAAAAAAATGGAGATTATCTCGATGATAGTTTTTTTACAATTATTTGACCCCACTGAAGGCCACAGAGCACTGTTGTGTTCAGTCTTTTCTGTAAGGCAAACATATTACAGAAAATAAAACCCAGGAGCTTTGAGTGTCAAAGCTCTGAATGCCACCGTTGTCGCAAGTGCTTGGTATATTCACTGCAGCATTGCACCTCCCTTAAAGGTGTTTTGGCACGTTGCTATAGGTATCCCAGTCACATACGGGAGGCTGCCCAACAAGCTTCTCTCTGTTTTCCACCTGCATTAATGCAGCCACATCCTCCTAGAATTGCATCTTGTTGTTGTTCTTCCTGTGGATAGCAGAGAGACATATCCAAAGGGCAGAGTTACAGTCAGAGGCTGCCTAACAAGTTGGTTTTAGGCACTTCAGCATACTGCTGCATTTGACTCATTTCTTTGGTTTTAAACAGTGTGGGTATTTCTCAATCTGTTCCAGTGTTCTTTTCCATCAGAAAAGCAAGCCCTGAGGTAGGGTGGGCTCTGCAAGGGCAATGTTCCTCCCAACTTAAAGAACAAATGGACTGCTGGTTTGCAGGTTTCAGTGTTAGAGATCTGTTTCATGAGAAGTGAAAGGGGAATTTTATTAATGCCATGAAACAAGTCCTTTGATATAAAGATAATGAAAGTTATAGACAAAACACAGCTGACTAATACACCAAAACACGTCTATTAACTAGTGCAAAGACTAAAAAATATACAGAGAGTTGCTTTACAGTAATGTAAAAGTTTGTATTTAGTATCAGTCATTTGGGCCAATTGGGCGTGTTATCACAAGTTGTTATCTCTTATCCTTCAAAGTTGCACTGAAGTTTTTTTGGGATAGAATATATGGAGTTTTGCCTCCTGCAGGTCCTACAGAAAGCAGTGAAGAGACTTGGCTTTTGCTGCAAGGTGAGTACCAAGTCCACATGCCAGCAAAATAAAACAGGCTACTGCGTCCTGGTCTTCTGAAACTGGTGCAAAACCAACTTTTTGGACTGCTTTACTGATGTTGAGGAAACCCTTCTGGCTGAAATTCCATTAACTGAACTAATGTGTATGCTTAAATATTTTGTAATGAAGTCTCTAATACTTCATGACAATCTTATTTATCAATGAAAATATCAATGTCCCTGGGGGCTGCAAAAGGCCATGGAGATCTATGGCCTACTGGTTCCCCTACCTATATGCTCCCCTTTCCTTTTACTCCCCATTTTGGGTGGCTATGCAGTTCTGCTCTAGCTCTTCATTATCATCAACAGGGAAGGCACCTCCAGGCTGAGCCACAGGAACAGAGCCTCCCCTGAAAGTTCAAGTCACCACCTCAAAGGAAAAGGGAGTCCTGACAGGTCAGTACCATGGAGGAAGATTTCACAGTTTGCCTGGGAAGGGAGGAGGACAAGATACTTCTCTGAAGCGCCTGCACACTAAGATACACAAGCACAGGGAGCAGACGGGAAGACTGAGAGGTCTCTGCACACAGGTGCTGGGCTGCAGTCTTGCTGGCATCTCAGAGAGATAGCAAAAAAAAAAGATCTTTAGAAACTTTTACTTCACAGCTTTTCCTTCCACCATCAGTCAACCCAGAGTCCCAAAGAAAAAGAGGAGACTAAGGGCACAGTGTTGCTCTCTGAAGTTTGGACTCAATTTCCAGAAAGAAGGGCCATCTTTCTGTTCATGGGGCTGTTTGCTGAGAGCAGGAGCCCCTTGAAAGGAGGGACAAGTCTTCTCAAACTCTGTTTCAGCTTCTGCCCTCAGTCAAAGAACACCAACGTGAACTTGTGAAGGTGCAGCAGAAGCTGCTATAGGGAGGATCATGGAGAAAAGATGATGAAGGCTCCAGGGAGACCTTCTTGTTGTCTTTTAATAGGTAAAGGGGGCCTATAAGAAAGATGGGGACAATATTTTTAGCAGGGCCTGTTGTGATAGGACCAGGGTAATGGTTTTAAACTAAAACCGGGTAGATTTACACTAAAGGGAAATTCTTTTACAATGAGAGCAGTGAAACACTGGAACAGGTTGCCCAAAGAGATGGTAGAAACACTGTCCCTAGAGACATTCAAGGTCAGATTGGATGTGGCTCAGAGCAACCTGATCTAGTTAAAGATGTTCCTGCTCACTGCAGGGAGAGTTGGACTAGACGAACTTTAAAGGTCTCTTCCTACCCAACACATTCTGTCATTCTATGATTATACGGGCAAAATTCCCAGCTACCACAAAGACAGATTTTCCAGCTCCCGCCAGGGTTGGTTGCAAGTAGCAGCAACCAGATATCACTTTTGGGCAGCAACAAAAGCCAAAGGGGGCCAGGGGCTGAGGAAGAGTGGTGAAGGATCCCCACATTGCTGCTGAGTGCTGCACAGGCTCGCATGGCTCGCAGCTCCTACCCTGCTCCTCCTCCCCAAGAGGAGCACCAAGGTTTGCAGCATCTCCACTGCCAGGCATATCTCTGGAAGTGACAAAGGCCAATGCATGGGAAGGGAGGTTTATGAATGAGACTAAATGACATGCATCATATTTAGTCAAGATTTTTACCATCTTTTTGGCGGAGTTTATTTCAGAACAGGAGCCAGGGTGCATGCCACTCTGGCTGGAGGATGGTACAAAATGAGATGTTTGTATCCATCATGAGGGAACAGGGAAAGGGGATAGGGTAACCGTTTTCCATCATTATAAAATTAAAATTCAAAGTATTTTATAAAGCAAATTATCTGTGCCAATAGCAGACTGCAAAAGCTTGTTTATCCCTTGTAATTAATTATACCCTTCTTCAGCTTTCTACTGAGAGTCCATCTGAGACCAAAGCCGGGAGGGGTTTGCCAATCTGCTTTTTATCATACTCGTTTCTGTGACTGCTAGAGAAATATGACGTTTTAGTACTGTTTCCCCTGAACGTTGGGAGCATCCATGGCTTGTGGACCTTATCACCCTACAGTGACAAGAAGCACCTCCCTCCTACTTGATTTTCTTTTCACATCCAGAGGAAGATTCCTTCACACAGTTCCAGTGTTCCCAGTACAAAATATAAACCTTTGAGTGGGTGAAACCTGCATTTTTGTTTTGAGTAACAAGATCCATCAAATTAACTTCATCCTCACAAGGGAAAAAGTGGTCTGCAGTGCGCTGACATGATTGCCTCTGACAACACTGCCAGTTCATGTAGGAACAACACCAAGGAGACATGCTGAAATTAGAAAATACAGGCAAGCAATAGCCAAGAACCACACAAGAGCATGGCTCGGTGATAGCTGCCAGTTGCATGTTTGAGTTAGCAGCTGTCTGTGGGGCTTCTGAGTTTTAACATCTCTGTTGGTTTGCTCACACGTATCATGTCTTTCTCTTGTCAGGGTTTAAGTATGTGTGCGCTTTCCTCCCTCCTGTGGGCTTTTATGCAGTGGTGCCCTTTGAAAATTTGCCTATTGTAAGTTAGATAAATAGACAGTGCTTCCTTATATTTACAATAGACTTGTTCTTCCTGCATTTACAAAGTGAAATATGAAGTTTTGGACCTTGTGCCCTGTAATAATCATTGCAAGTAATCATAGCTAATTTTTCTCTTAGAAATAAGAAGTGCTTTACAAAGAAAAAGTAGTATCATTACTGCCATTTTATGGATGTTAATAATCTCATCATCTCACTTCAGGCCTAGGCCAATGAAGGGAAGTGAAATTCCTCAGAACACAATTCAGAGCTCAAATTAACTAATGCCTAAAAGGAGATACTGTGAATACTTCACTCCCATTAGAAGAATAAGTAGAAGGGCTGGAGTCAGACAGCAGAAGAGAGGCTGAGCTGAGGTCTCAGCCTGGTCTCTACACACCAAGCCATACTGCTTCTCTGCTTGTGCACCAGGACTCAGCAGCATGGAGGCACCATGAAAGGACCAAGCAGCACGTCACTATAGACATCCCTTTGGAAGTTTTACAAAGCAAAAGGCAAATTTTTAATATCAATACTGAATTTCCACTGCTTACATGCTTCCTAAACAATCTCATTTGATTTGTTCCTTGTTTACTAACTACATCTTTTATATATCACTTATAATTATTTACAAAAATACATATCTAGATAAGACAAATCTTACCTAGATGTGCTTTCAGTAACATATATGTGTCTATATCTTGACTGGACATATTCTTTTACTGAATACTGTCTGAATTCCATTTGAGAGAAACTAAGTGCAAATTTTCTGCCTCAGTGTTTGAAGACCCTTTATCATTACACAGCAGAGGATGGTATTGATTGAACATGCCATCACAAAATGCAAAATACATGTTTATCTTTCTGAAACATTAAATGCAAACCCCATGATTTTAAACTATTGAATATACAGAGCATTTTAATCATATATGCTTGAAGACAGTTTCACTTTCCATTTCTAAAATTTTAGAAAGCTCCCTTTGCAATTTCGCAATGAGTGAGTATTGAAAGAAGAACCTCCTGAAAATCCAGAACTGTTTTCTTCTTATTTCCAACTGGTTGTCAACATGCTGAAAAAAACCTGATAAATGGATTATTTTTTGTGCACAAAATGACAGGAAAATTATTATGATATCTTCAAAAAATATCTTTTTTTTTCCTATTAGGCTATTATAGAAGCTTGAAGGACAGAAAAGTAATTTTTTTTGCCTACTACTGCTTTTATAATTGTCTTTATGAAGCACTCCCTTCAGTCAGGTGTGATAGCAGTACCAACAGAAACCAATATTCTTCCACTTCAATGCAGCCTCCTAATGTTACACTGAAACAAACAAAAAAAAAGGTGACATTCTCCATCAGCACCATTGCCTTGGATGCCCTTGGGCAGTTCAGATGAACTGGTCTGGCTCACTGAAATGTTTGAATTATTATCCATGCTCATTATTTGTCTGGAAACAGTTGAAATGACTCTTGCAAATTTTCTTCTAAAAATCCCACTCCTGCAGCAGCTTACTTTAACATGGTATTTGCCAGGAGTGTAATTAGGGTTAGAATTTGTAAATTATTTGCTAGGCAGCTGCTTTGTGCCTAGACACCAAGAGGCTGTGAGAGGAATGCTCAGCTTCCTCACGGTCTGTTCAAACTCCTGAAAACATGCTATTCTCACCAAGGCTGCTTTCAGCCACAGAACACAGAGCCTACTGGTATTTGAGATCAGTGGGACTGCTGGACAAGCCTATGTTAGAAAACCTGGACTTCAGTGAGCTCTGTTTTGTCAGTGCTGCAGGTTTCTGGCTGCGTTTCTCCAGGCACAGCCATTGCTGTGTCTTATGCCAGGGCCGGGCTGACGGTGTTGCAATGGGAGCCAAGATCTGCTTGAACATGTGCAGGACCACGACCAGCACTCAGCGGCTGGCTCCAGCACCAACCCTCGTCTGGTCCCATCTGCTTCTGCAGAAACCCAGCACTCACGTCTCTTTCCTCTGGTATTGAGCAAGTAACTGAGCTTTCACCTTGCTATGACACCTCAGCTACAGGGATGGCCTCCTGACACCTGCTGAGGAATGCCCTAGAAGCCTAGAATCATAGAATTGTCATGGTTGGAAGGGATCTAAAAGATTATTTAGTTCCAATCCCCCTGCCATGGGCAGGAACACCTCCCTCTAGACCAGGTTTCTCAAAGCCCCCTCCAACCTGGCCTTGAACATTTCCAGCGAGGGGCATCCACAGCTTCCCTGTGCAGCCTGTTCCAGTGCCTCACCACCCTCACAGTAAAGAATATACCACCAAAGACAAACTCTCTCTTTTCTGTCTTCTCCTTTGCTTTCCATGTCTAACCAAATGCAGTAGCTCGGGTTCAACAAGGTGAGAATGAGAACGAGGGGACAGGCTGAGTGAGGATCCTGTGAGATCCTCAGAGATTCCAACTTAAACTGAGGCACTAGGGAAGGAGTCAAGAAAATGATACACCACTGATATACGCATATATTCCATGGGAAGCTGAATCTTTCCCATGCTCTCTAAAGTTACAAGTTACTCTTGCAGAATCACATTTTATTCTGCCTCTGGACCAATAAACTGCGAATCAAAGGGCCCACACAATTTGTCCCTCTGGGAAGAGGTGAACTTCAGCCACTTGTGTATCTTGAAGTATCCTTTGGGTTCAGAGCTCAGGTCCCCAAGGTCTTAAGGCTGTAAAGAAGCAGCAAAGCAAAGGAGCCAGGGCCCAGGAGTCCCTGAGGGCCAAAGAGCTACAAACTGTGACCATACAGAAGTGTCAAAGCATATGGTCCTCGTGCACGGAGATGGAATGGCCTCAGGAAGGGAAAAGAGCAAAAGCTAAATGAGAGCTGCACCAGTCTTCCTCCAGTGGGAGAGATGGGCTTCGGCAGTTCTCAGACCTGGTTCTTGGTTTATTCATATATTTATTGCTTTGTTTGTCCTCACTGTACCCATAGGATTGTAACACAATCATAGGATCATTTAGGTTGGAAAAGATCTGTAAGATCATTGAGTCTGACTGTTAATGTAGCACTGCCAGGTCCACCACCACTAAACCATGCCCCTAGGCACCACATCTACACGCTCTTTAAATACCTCCAGGGGTGGTTATTTGCTTAGACTTGAGGATCTGAGCTGTCTGGGGACAGAAATCTTCCTCAGCTGCTCACTACTGTTTGTGCTGAGTTAGTCAGCCCAGACTGTGGAATCTTCCTGAGCTCCAGTGAGGAAAAATGAAGAGTTTTGTTATGTTCTCGAGATTCTCACTTTGTTAGTGTGTGGCTATGTTGGCAGGGAGAGGCTGTATTGTACTAATACGTTTGAGCAAATACTTGATACTCTGCATGCTTGGGAGCTATCAGTGTTCGAAATCTGTGGTGCTCCAGCCCATGTAAGCAAAGTCTAAAGACAGATGGAAGGAGAGAGAGAGAGAGAGAATAAGAGAATGAGGAGGATATATAAGGAAAACGTGATAGTGTAACACAAAGGGGTTTTGTCTATGTATTAGCATAACGATCACGTGCCTCAACAGTCCCCCCAAATGAGAGGTAATAAAACCTCTACACTGCTGTCCATGATTCCGACATGCTCCTCTGCAAGCCCCAAAGCAGGTGAGTTAGGGAAGCAGTGCCAAATGCTGGCTGGGCGAGGCTCTTTATTCCCCCTGTAAACATGCTACATCACTGAGCTCCTCCAGCAAGCTGTTGAGACAAGATGCTCTGAATAGCTTCCTGGAAACGCCTGGTGATGGCATTTTGAGGGCTATGCCTATTCCAGCAAATGAAACAGGATGGCAGATAGTGCGTTGGCCTGTGATCATCGTCCTATTTAACTGAGTAGATAGAGTAACACATTAGCCAGCATGGATTTGACCTGTGCCAAGTAGTACTTCCTTGGACAACATGGAAGCATGGTTTGGGTGATACATGGGCCAAGAACCATTTCTAGAAGGCAGAATGGATGAAGTCACCATGTCCAGGAGGAAGTGGGGAAAGAGAGTTTTGTTATAGTAACACAGTGCAGAGTTTGCAATTTCTCTTCAGGGCCATAGAACAGACTCTCTCCTCCTTATTTACTAACATTAACATACTCAGGGACACCTCAAGTCAGACTAGATTGTTTTTGGAATAGCACAATTCTTTCAAAAAAAATAAAAAGCTCAGCCTAGAGTTATGAAATAACTCTTCAAATGTTCTAAAATACTTTTCCTCTACTTAAGAGGGCCCCTCTTAAATCCCAAGGCTAAAAGCCAAAGGAGGTTCTCCCAAGAGGCTGGACACTCCCAGTATGAGACTGTCGGAAGACAAATGTCTGAGTCACCACATTTCTAAGAAGACAGGACTGTGCTGGCCTGCCCTGAGCCAAGGACAGTTATGGAGGATTACAAGCTCAGGAGAATGGCCAAAAAAGGAAGATTTTTTATTTTACAGGAAGAAAACAAAAGCAATGAAAAGGAAATATTTGCAGATGCTTAAGAGGTGTCTCAAGAAGTACATTAGTATGTTGATTGAGATGTCAAGTATCTGATAAACTGCACAGGAATATGCAGTTTTATGTATGGCTTTTATTTCCACATATGGTTCGGATGTCCTGTGGGGAAATTTAAACGAAATCTAAAGTTGCTAACAAATCCCTTTTAGTCTGGATTTAGTTTTCTCTGCTTTGTTGTGAGTGTAACTGACTGATCTTTGCACAGAAGTACATGTTAGTCTCCCAGATGATACTCATTGGCAGTTAAACTGCCTTCTTTAAGTTATGGTATTTTTAAACAAATTTCTTTGAATTTCCTCAGTGTCTATGCATAATTTTGGTATCTCCTTAGTGGCCCCTCATGCATCTGAGGAGAAAGCAGAACTGAATTTGTTCAAGGTCTTGTTCAAGGTCTTGTAATTGTGCAAGTTTATGCTACTCCCAGCTTGTGTGTGCTACGTTGAGCTCATGGCTTATCAGTAAACTCAGGACAGTTTAGTTGATATTTCTAAATAATATTCCAGGTTACCAACATCCATGTTCATCCTAAGTTGATCCCAATGGTGACTAAGAATCCACTTAAGAGAAAAACTTCTTTTAGGTTTATATCTTGCATATGAGCTATGCTGTCACACGCCTGATATGAAAGGTTTTCCATTTCTTCATATTTAATTCAGTTTCTGTAGTACTAGCAATGGTGGGAGAGCGGCCCAGCAGCAGAGCCTGTCCTTTCCTATATGGCTCTTATCATCCACTGCATCAAACTGTGCACATGGTGGGATTTTGTCTCCCCTGGACAGCAAGGTAAATTTACCACCGGCAGTCAGGGTCCAGTTAAGAAACTGGAAAAATTAGATGACGCTAAGATCTGTGTTAGCAAGACTAAACTGCTGTATCTTTTCAAGGGGTTTGGAAACTTATATTTATGAACACTGGCTTATCATATTCAAAGAATCTAATGACTAGAGCCTGGCATGTAAAGTTAAATGTATTAAATTGTGCACCATAATAGAAACATCATTATTGTTTGAGACATCCTCTGTCAGCCTATTTATTGTGAAAGTATCATTTCAAGTGTCATCTACTGGCTTTTCATATACAATCATCTTTGAGCAACCGGGTCTACTGTGAGGTGTCTCTGCCCATAGCAGGGGAGTTGGAACGAGATAATCTTTAAGGTCCCTTCCAGCCCAAACCATTCTATGATTCTATGATTCCATGTTTCTATGATTCTATACATATACTCTCAAAGTATATGTATAGACACCAGTTCCCCAAAGCATTAAAAAATGAAGTAAAAACAAGTAGGAGGGACTATTCAGACATTGACTTCAGGATAATGAGAAGAAGGGGCTTGGCGCTGTGAATGGACATGACAGCACTAAATTTTGAGTTCATTGCCTGGCATTTTCCCTTCTTGGATGAATCCTTGGCAGGAATCCAAGCTGGTGGGGCTACATTGCTATAGCCCATGGTAGCCAGCCATCCCAGAGAGAGGACAAGGCCATGCCTACTGTAGCCCAGGAGGTCAGGACAGTGTGTTGCCATGGGTGGAAAGGCTGGCATGCCCTGGTGGTGTTACTTCTAAGAGCAAAGGTCTCCAGACACACAGGCACTGGCTGATTTTGGGGTAGGGTGGTGAGGAGCTTTTCAGAGTAGCAACTCTTAAGCTGATGCCACCTTAAAGTTTCTCATCCCCTTTCACACAGGGGTGGAGGAGGGATCCAGGTCCCCCAGGGAATCACCCCAGGTTCCATCTCACCTCTGCCCCTCCTCCAGCAGCAGCAGCTCCACACCACTTTCAGTCTGGATACCTGTGCTGCTGTGAAGCCTTGAGGAAATTCAGCGCTGGATCCAGAGGGACAGAGCTGACTGCACAGCTGATGAACCCAAAAGACACCATCTTAGAAAGACTCGGTTCTGTGCTCTTGTGGGTATTTCCTCAATTTCAGGTCAAGAGAAAGCAAATCCTGCAGAAAGCACAGCAGCAACTCCTAGTCATCTATATCTGTGCAAAGAATCCTCAATTCCTTGGAGAAGAAATGCCTCCCTTCATTAAATGATAAAATGGAGGTAGAAATACTATTAAAAACAAAATGATACTGATAGCGATGGGCAGAAATCAGGAAATGTGGAAACGTAAGTAATTGCTCAGGGAGAGACGAGGCACTGCTGGCCAGCCAGAGTAAGGCTCACCAGGAGGAGTTATTTACATACATCAGCAGCAAATGAAATGAAATCCCATTAACAACACGGACCTGCTGTTAGACAGGGTTGGCAGGATCATCGATCACAAAGTGCAGAAGGCTGAAGTACTCAAGCAGCTCTTCCCCCGGGGTGCTGAGGAGCCGGGGTGACGTCAGGCAGAGTCAGCCATCGGATACTGGCACAGCGAAGAGGACTCTCCTTCCCACACACCCTGTTCAGGCAGCTTTGACTCCGCAAGACTGGATAATTTGCAACTGTGAGAATTAACAATTGTAGCCAAGGAGCTCTTTGAATTATTAATGCTAATAAATCCTAGAATGATCAAAAAGGAAAATCCTACTTGCAAGGCTGCAAGCTTAGATTGACATTGGTCACTAATAAAATCCAGGAAAGTCAGGCAGGGAAAAAAATCAGCAAGAAGTCAAAAAGAACAAGTGATTCAATCAATATTGTCTTTTTTTTTTCATTATTTTTATAACTTACCCCAAAAGTTTTGTGTCATCACGAATTTGATTCAGTTACCCAACTTCTACAAGGCATTAGAGGAAGTCCTTCACAACATTCTTATAAAAATTAGCTGAACAAGAAAATCAATGCAGGCTCATTTCAGAAAGATTAAGGGTTTCTCAACTGGTACATCTCAGAAAGACATTTGCAATCACTAAGGGTTTTCTCAAGCAGAAGCCTCCAGGGAGCTGCTCTCATCCCATTCAATACCTTTATCAATGATCTTGAAGAAAATATTAAATCATTGCTGATAGAATTTATAGCAAATAAAAAGAAAACAATGAAGAGGGAAAAGATGATGGGCATAGGTCAAGGTCATTTGGAGAGGGGGGTTCGTTTGAATGCATATTTCAACATAACCAAATGTAAGGTCATTCTTCAGGAGAAATTAAATCCCATTTATAAAAGTAGGGAGGGGTCATATCAGAGGAAGCGGTAGCTCCTAAGAGGATATTGTAGCTGTAACAGACAAGCAAAAAATTGTGATAGCCAAAAGAGCAAATCATGTCTATCACTGTATGAACAGACAAATGCCAAGAAGGAGTAAGGAAATAATGTTGTACAGGATGTTTATTACTTCAAAATGCAAAATTCACTACAAGTGTCAACAGAGATGCTACTTTTGTTTCTTGGGTGGCCAATCTACGTTTCCAACTTCTGTTTTTTGCCTCCTGCTGCCATGCCTCAGGGCTCAGTGCCCTGGAGGCAAAGGGCTGGGTAACTAATGTGAAGGCACTGGTTACTTCTGCCCCTAGAGTGTCCAGAGGTGCGGCAGGTGTGGAGATGTGGGATGCCATACTGCTGTATAGTGAATTAAAAAAGAGCTAGAGAAGAATGCTCAGTTTTGGGAAGTGTCTTGTGGTAGGGAAAAACAGACTTTCCATCTACTTTGATGACCCATGAAAAGGGCAGGAGGTGATTTTATCACAGTGTGACAGAACCTAAATGTAGAAGACATTTCATAGCTGGCCACAGTTGAATGTAGTCGAAAAAAGACATGCAATCCAAAGGTTGGAAACCATAGCCAGAAAAACTCAGTCTAGAAACTCTTCCATTTTGACAGGGAGGGTAAATAATAATTGATCCTTCCCTTGCAGCTTTTAAAACGTGATTGAATGCCTCACAAAATTATATGATACAGTTCAAGCAAAAGTTTAGCCTGGAGTAAGAAATCATTGCATAAGTTTATTTGAGAGACACAGTAGATCACATAGGGCCCTTCTATGCTTATTTTGTTATTTTGGAACTCATCTGGAAGTCTGTTATTATCCCCCTTGGCTTTTGTTCTCCCTTTCTGAGACTGTGGCATGACATGGAAAAAAAATGCAAATACAAATTATATACACTTTGTGGTTGGGCAGGTTTTCAATCCTGAATTTGCAGACCTACATTGACTGCTGATACTGATTTTAGGGATTTTTTTTCCATGGAAAACACATGGAAGTGGCTACTTGTACTAGCATTTTGTACTCTAGCCATGAAGTAAATGTAACTATGAAGACTTCTGTGTCTTTTAACTGCACTATCATTTTTTACCATTGCAAAAACTTGGTTTAAGGCTACAGCATGCAGTGGTTTCAACTTACTCTTGAATTGTACTGCAATTACATTATAATTAGACTTTGACTGTACTTCTCCGAACACACGAATTCTAAAAGTTGGGGGTTGTCTATATGACTGAGTCATTTTCTTATAATAGTGTATTTTTAGACCCCAGATACACCAACTCTGTTGAGTCTATGCTGTAATAAGTGTCATGTACTAATTGGCCAATGTCAGTTAGTAGTTGCAGGTAACATGGAACTACAGTGATTTTACTGTAATTGTTGTGTAATAGTTATGTAATTCATGTATGATATATAAATTGAAACATATGCTACTTTGCCATTAATGTATTAACTATATTAGCTATATTTGCCTATCCCTAATAGAAAACTGATTTTCTCCAGGGAATAATCTTGATTCCAGTTCTATAAGACTCCACTGAAAGGAAGATTCCTTTTGTTCCATCATTCGGGGAAGCAGTTAGCTCATTTCCTGTAGTCCAGGAGAAACATCACCTGGTCAAGACAGACCATGAAAAACATGTACAACATTGACCTCCATGTGCTGAGGACTCACTAGGCAGGAAGAATCCTAACTCCTCATGGTTCAGAAAAGGGCTGCAGGAATACAAGAAGCACTTCGGATTTTTTTCTAAGGGATTGCATGGAGGAAAATTACAGAGTAAATTTGATGCTTTCCATGATAACTCTTCAATAATTTCTACTTAACTGTTGAGTTCATATCTCCCCAGTGCTGGCTGAGACAACTGCAAGGGATGCTCTGATACTGTGTCCATCCAGAAGATCTTACACTTAGGGTAAATGCATAGAACCGAAAGATGATAGACCTAATTTGTTGCGACATACACCAAGGAGGACAGCTGATGGTTCAGCAACAGGTTGCCTGCCCTTCCATTATGAGAACATCCCTGTCTGTAATTTGACATCCACCATCAGTGACCATCTCTCTAAACTGTGAGTTCCTCTACAAGTGAAGAATTAAAAATTATCTTAGAAAATTAATTTTTGAGTCAGCAACTTCTCCTTCCTGTCTCACATTATGGTCATAATTCATCCTCTTTCATTTTTCCTTTACTTGAAATCTTATCTTGCTTGTCATAAATATCATTTATGTATACTAACTATATTTTGGCAGAAGCAGCATTGAGAATAATTTCTGTAGGCCCTAAACTACAGACTCATGCTGGCATTAGTCACCTCCCTGGAGACTTACATGTTTTCTTTCCTGACTAAATTCACGTAAGAACAGCACAGACTCAAACATACAGATTAGATTTTGTAAATTTTTTGTTGTTTGTTTGGGTTTTGTTTCTATTTTTCTTCCAGATGATTTATTTTTCCATTTACTTCAGTCTGGCTTGTCTCCAGGAGTTATTTCAGAGTAAAATAGATGATCTTCTATTTCCATTGGATCTTTAAACAAGTATTTGGAAAATTCTAAAACACTCAGCAACTCAGTGCAAGACATGGTATGGAAAGGGACTTCCTTTCAGCCAGTTGGGAGTCCACTCAAGGAGCTATCTGAAAGAAGTGACCCCAAGGGAGTGGCAGCAGCCAGGCAGATCAACACTTGGCTGCCAGCACCAAGCAGAGACTCAACCCCACAGATACAGAGGGTACAGCAGGAGCTAGTTTTCTGACAGTAGAAAGTACTGTTTTCATTCCACAGCTTCCAATTAGGAATACCCCTCAGAAGGCTTCAGGGAGACCTTACAGTGTCCTTCCAGTACCTGAAGGCAGCCTACAGGAAAGCTGGGGAGGGACTGTTCAACAGGCTGAGGGGCAATGGTTTTAAACTAGGGCAAGGCAGATTTAGATTAGACGTTAGGAAGAAGTTCTTTACTATGAGAGTGGTGAAACACTGGAATATGTTGCCCAGAGAGGTGGTAGAAACCCCATCCCTGGAAATATTCAAGGTCAAATTGGATGTGGCTCTGAGCAACCTAATCTAGTTAAAGATGTCCCTGCTCACTGCAGGGGGGTTGGACGAGATGACCTTTAAAGGTCCCTTCCAACCCAATGCATTCTATGATTCTAAATCCTTTTATAAGGTCACAGGTGTGATAGAAAATATTCTGGGAGTGGAATTCAATTTCAGTTATGACATGTGAACTCAAGTTTGTAATTCAGGGAACTAAAATAGTTCCCATGATAGCCCATGGAGGTCTCATCAACTCTGTCACTGGAGACCAGAGAGTTATCTCAGCTGGGCAGCCAGGATACACCCACTTAGGGTGAGCAAAGCTACTCTCTACATGAATTAGATCTCTAATGACTTAACAGGAGCCTGGACTCACAGTTAGATACCTAGATCTTGCTTTTCCTATTAAGGAGCTCCTATTAAGGAGGATGCATGCATCCTCCCAGTTTGTCCACAGGACATCTCCACAAACATCATGGAAGGGCACTGTAGTAAATTCCTAAAACCAGTTCAAAACTGATGCTGAAAGAGCTGACTAAAAAGCTATTCCACAACAGCAGCTATCTTTTTGCCAGATTATTCAACAGTAAGTGGCTTATATAATAAAGATCCTGATTTATTTGTAATGTTTATTCAAAATGTCAGAACAAATTACCTCAGTATAAACTCTGTTTTACAATTCCATTCACTTCTGTTAGGTTTTTAATACTAGTCCTAATTTGCATCTTTATGCTAAAACATGAAAATAGAACTCCTTTCCTTGAACACCACCATTTTTCATTAAATTCAGTTGAAATGTCTCCTGTAAAAGGAATCAGAAAGTGGTAGCTACAGTAAAAATAAGCTAAATAACGGCATGCCAGAGCAGACAAGTGCTCTCCAGTGCTTTACAAGGAATATCACTTTCAACTAAAGCCTAAAGATTAGCAAACATTGCAGGCTCCATTTTAGATATGCCAACTACAGTTTTCTGTGGGTCCCATATTAATTTCAATAAATATTTCACAACCCTAGACTGCTACGACAAGGAATTGAAAAGGATCCCCTTGTTCCCTACCAGCCTTCAGATAAAATGGATGGAAGAAGTGGGTGTGAAGAAAAGGGCACATCTTTTATCTTTAAGAGCAAATCTCTGGGTATTTCTTTTTTGGTTAACATGCCAAAGCAAAAGGAATTTAGTTCAGGTGTATAGATGACTCTGACAGTGGTATCTTAGAGATCGAACACAGCATACATCAACATATCATCTCTTTAGAAGAGAGGCTTCTAAATACAAGCTTTAAAACATTTATGGAGTATACATAGAACAAATTTTCTGCTTCTAGAGATGACATTCACCAACTCCTCCTTTTGCTTCATCCTCCATATTTGCCTTCCTCAGCTGTATATACAAATGGCCTTGGTTTTCCTTAGAAGGGGTTAGAAAAATTGCAATTACATTGAATGCGATGTGGTTTCAATAATATTGAATAGATGAAAGTAACAAAGTAAAAGGCCCAAACAACAGAAAAACAGATCACTTGTAATTAGTGCTGTAAACCAAAGCTATTTCTGTCAGTCCCAGCACAACATCACACTAGTTACTTCTGGATCCTTTTGTTAAAAAAGTTACATTCCTTAACTAGAAATTTGCATTTTATTCCTGATTACATTATGTATTCTCACTGAGAAAGTGCAGAGGACACGAATATTTAAGTATGCGAATCAAGCAAGACTGCAACATTGCCAATTTCTTTCAGTCTATTTTTTCATCAGTTCACCGGAGCTTCACACATTGCTTACTTGCCATTAACAGGAGTTATTTGCCATGTGCATCTCATGAACTTGTTGTGGGAAACTGTAAGGCATTTTCTTGGTTGTTTGTGTTTATGATTTAAGAACACGCTGCTGCGCTAGTGATTTCCATGGATGCTCTGCCCCTGATGTGAGCAGGAGTAGGAGCTGCTGTGACAGAGTATGTCTCCTCTACTTCTCTAGATGGGGTGGCAAATCCATTTCAGACATTGTCAGTTGGGAAATGGCATGCTAATTAACCAAGCACCTGCTATTTTCTTCAATAAATATTTTAGTACTCTTCCTATATGCTGCCATGAAGAAGCTTTAAATGTGAGCTTAAAGTAATAAAAACAAAGTAGTCAAAAATACCCTGTAGAGACCAATATAGGTCTATGATTAGTACCTACATCTTGCTGTAGCAAACAGTAGTTATTTCTGTGTCAGTTAATGAGTTAAAAATGCAGAACCACATAGAGGGACCCAAAGCAGAGTACATAGGAAGAGCCAGTGACTCTATTAGATGACAGAAAGCCTGAAAAACGTCTGATACAAAGGGAAATAAATCTTCACTGTGAAAATACTTGTTACATCAAGTCTGCACAGAAACATCTAGATTTGGCTTAGAAACAGCCCAGCTCTCCCTGTCACCTTTAGTGGCTTTGAGATAAATACCTCTAGTGCCTACAGCCTCCAGTTCCTAGTTAAGCAGCAGCAAAAGCGTGTGCTGACGCAGAGGTGAGCCCACAGAGACCTGTATTCACAGAATCACAGAATGTTAGGGGTTGCAAGGGACCTCAAAAGATCATCTTGTCCAACCTTCCTGACAAAGCAGGATCACCTACAGTAAGTAAACACAGAAACATGCCCAGGTGGGTTTGGAATGTCTCCAAAGAAGGAGACTCCACAGCCTCCCTGGGCAGCCTGTTCCAGTGCTCTGGCACCCTCATAGTGCAAAAGTTTTTCCTAATATTTTTTTTGAACCTCCTATGTTCCAGCTTGTACCCATTGCCCCTTGTCCTGTCATTGGACATCACTGAAAAGAGCCTGGCTCCATCCTCCTGACACTCCCCTTCGACGTATTTATAAACATTGATGAGGTCACCCCTCAGCCTCCTCTTATCCAAGCTGAAGAGACCCAGCTCCTTCAGCCTTTCCTCATAAGGGAGATGTTCCACTCCCTTCATCATCTCTGTGGCTCTGCCCTGGAGTCTCTCAAGCAGTTCCGTGTCTCTCTTGAGCTGAGGGGCCCAGAACTGGACACAATATTCCAGATGTGTCCTCACCAGGGCAGAGTAGAGGGGCAGAAGGACCTCTCTCGATCTACTAGCTACTCCCCTTTTAATACACCCCAGGATGCCATTGGCCTTCTTGGCCACGAGGGCACATTGCTGGCGCATGGCCATCCTGCTGTCCACCAGGACCCTCAGGTCCCTTTCCGCTACGCTGCTCTCCAGCAGGTCAATTCCCAACCTGTACTGTAACTTGGGGTTGTTCTTTCCCAGATGCAAGATTTGCCCTTGTTGTATTTCATAAAATTTCTCCCCACCCAGCCCTCCAGCCTGTCTAGGTCTTGCTAAATGGCAGCACAGCCTTCTGATGTGTCAACCACTCCTCCCAGTTTTGTGTCATCAGGAAACTTGCTGACGACATGCAAGCAGCCTCAGCATAGCTGGAAGGGAGAGGTCTGAGGATGTCTTTTGAAGGGATGTGATTTCCATTCGCATGTTCATTTGGCTTCTGTTTAAATCAATAAGCATAACAAATATGTTGTCATAATGCTTAAATGACTAATGATATTAAACCTAGGGTATTTTGTAATGGTAAACTAATCAGAAGCATATGCTTGGAGGTCAAATGGTCCTACTCCCGTCTTATCTGTTCTTAGCGTTTAATCCAAACAAGCTCACAAATAAGGCACAGGCGATGGATAATTTAGGCTTGAAGGAAATGTATTAAAAATCTCAACATGGTAGTGAACAGCTTCATGAATGAAGAAAAACAATTTAAAAAAAAAACAGAAAAAAAATCAGTAATAGTGTCTCGTAGCAGTTAGGGCAAGAAAATAATTTTAGGACTGAAGAAATCTAGACCTGTGTAAAGCTGATGTCTGGAAGACGGAACAAGCTTGGGTACATGGTATTGACTTGATGCAGGGTGTGTTGCTCGGCCTTTCCACATCTGGCTTGTGGCAAGAAATTGGCTGCACCTCCATAGGACACAGAGGAAAGCAGGACTCCAGCAGATGCCAGATGTCCAAACTGAGCTCTTCTGAAAGTGTAAAGTCCTTTGGAAACTCTGAAAAGTGGAGTTCAGAGGGATTTCCATAGGATCAGAGAAAAGATAGTGATATTTTGCCTCTAGCAAAAAGCTAAGTTGCTGTGCCTGAGATCCCCTCTATGGGTACCCCTCTGAGGCTTCTGGCAAGTATCTCAGGGTGGGGCTTAATCACATAGTTATAGCCATTTATTTTTATTTTATTTTATTCTTTTTTAAAAATAGAAGGATTTAATCCTCTATTTCTCTAGCTAATGATCAGAATTGGTAACTTTGGGAGAAAATCCTTCATCTGAAAGCCCTAACACAAGATGCGACAAAGTGCCTGGTGGGGTTTCCCTCCTGTTCTCTTCTCTCATTTCTCAGATCATCGAGGGATCCGAGGTGAATAGCTTGTGCAAGAGACTTTATTTTTAGATGAAAAAGTTATTTGAAATGAATCCCGCTTTCAGCTTTTTCTTTCATTTCCGGAAACTACCGCTATGTCAGATTAAGATTGACGGCTTCCCCTCCTGGAAAAGCACAGTGAAGGACTGCCTTTACTGAGTCACACTTGATTTGATGTTTCTTGTGTTTCTGTGTTTGAAATAATTTCCTACATGTAATTATACACTTAAGCAATATTTATGTGCATAAAACAGCTATACAGTTTTCATGTTTTCCAAAAGAGACTGGCTTGTCCAAGGAACATTTTGCCTTACTACTGTGGCTTTGGACTAGATGCTGTTATTTAGGATAAAACTAAGGGAAAAAACTATGTTTTCAAATGAATTGTTCAGAAAGGTCCCACATGAGGCCATGCAGTTATGCATGACAAAAAAATGTGCACATAGAGTACAGAAGTGTAATTTTAGTGAACGCACACATGTGTAATGAAAAAAACGAGAATGGGAATCGGCACTGCTTTAATGATGTGCCAAATATTAAATGATGTCTTTTTAGCTCAGATTCACAGTACATTTTCTGAATGATGAACAATCCATATATTACTGAGATGGTAACATCTCATTCATCTGCTTCCGAGAAAATAAAAACTGCCTCTCTCAGATGTTTGAGTAAATGTAACATTTTAAAAGAAGTTCAATGGTAGCCAAATCCTGCAATGCTCATACAGCTAAATCCTGACTGCAAATTGCAAGTGGTTAGAGACTGCAAGATAATGGTCTCCAGCCTTTGTTAAACCCTCCATCTTGGGGTTTAACAGCACAATTCTGGAGACTACAGGGAATAGTCCTGCTTTAGTATGACTCATTTGATTATTTTATGTGTGTGTGTGTGTGTGTGTTTCTCACTTAATAATCAATGTGACAGAGCATACAACCCTATGACCTCCAACAAAATTGCGAGTACATAAATGAGAACGAGGCTTAGGCTGTAATATTTGTTGTGTAAAAGTCTTTGTGAATTAGCCTGCAAACAGCCACAGAGTAATGCAAACTGAACAGCTTTTAGAGCCTAGTTTACAGCATTATTTTAGTTAGTTTAGTGGCTGAAGTAGGATTTCATTCATTACAATTCTTCAATGGTCTTATTCCCCATGCAGCTGATTGAGGCTCACAGCACTTCCAGGCTGGACTGACATAATCCCTTGAAGATGGGTGATAGGTTTTAACATGAAGCCACTTTTTGTAACAAGCAAAATATCCCAGATCTTTGATTTTTCGCTCAAGTGGCCCTCTGAATTTTGGCATCTGGAGAGGTATGCGGCAGGAGGCAGACCTTTACGAGCACCTAGAAACAGCCTTTTCCTCCCGGGGTGGATGGTGATTGACAGCTTACCCCAGGATTTGCTCATCTGGCAAAAGCCTCGTATGTGTCCCCGAACTCAACGGACACCAGAACACACATGGGAGCGAGTGCAACCTCTTCAAGGACCCAGAAATATGACTGGCCCCACCTGCTCTGGAGGAAAATTAAGTGCAGGTGCTGGGACTCAGCCCAGGGACCTTCGTCAGAGCTGGCAAGTTTAAACGTGCTTCCAGTGCCCAAAGCCAAGAAAGACGGTTTCATCCCAGCCCTGTGGGGAAGGGTGTGTTCCTCCTTCTCCACAGCTAATAAACATCAAGAGGTTGCTCACAGGAGGAGGTTGTTTCTTTAGAGAGATGTGAGGCAAATCCTGCATAGCTGGAAGGGGGCAACAGCTAGTTTTTGCAGTGAATCGAAAGGAAATTTCTCTCTTCTTTGCCAGCCAAGGAATAAAAAGTGCTCAATGCTAGAATGGTGATGTTGAGGGCACGTTATCCTGGTGATGTGGAAGCAAAACCTGTTAGTATGTGGTCCACCAAGCTGAGGTTCATGCTGTTGTCCTGGGGCCTGGCAGTCTGTATGGGTGCCCAATCTTTAGTCCTTGTGCATGCAGGAGCCTAGAAGAGTCTCCCATCTCGTGCTGATTTGTTGTGACCTACAAAGAAGCCCTGTGTAGGAAGCAGTGGATGTTTGTGGTCAATGTAAGTGAAACTAGAGACGCTAATTTAATCACTCTGCCGCACTTTTGATCAAAGGAACCTAGAGCCATGAGAAAATCCCTTTTACAGCAAGACATGGCAAGACGTCAGGTCTTTCAAGTAAGCAAATTATCCATTTTTACTTAAAACACCTTCATACCAGACTATGTAAAGAAGATTTACTCAGACAGAGCACCTATCTGCGAGCATGCAAGGTCCTTAATCACAGAGCTAGCTTGATGGACTTAGTACAAAGGAACTGAGGTGTGATGCCATCATATATAACTGGCCCCAACTATCTGGTCTTTGGTTTGGAGGTGATTTTGTTGGCTGTAAGCCCTGTTCTGCTGGGTTTGGTCCCTCCCTCCACGCAATTTTATCCAATAATTAATGGAAAAGTGAATTAAGACTACTCCTGGATGCAGTCCAGAGTGCAGCGTCCCTACCTCCCTGGGGTAAGAGTCAGGCTCTTGCTTGACATCGTGCTCTCTAGACCATTAATTTTGCCTTTTGCAGTTGCACAGTTTCAACTGGCATAGGTAAAGGTACCTGCTCCCAACATTCCTACAAAGCTGTCTTTCTCTTTCTGTAGCCTTTTTCCCCCATTTATCTTGTCTAAGCCATAATGAGTAGCATAGTCTTTTAAAAACTAGGAGCAATAGATTTAAACCTTCCTCACACTGAAACAGGCATCAAAGTCCCACCTTTAAGTCCTCGACTAAAGGTTTCAGGCTACCTATGTGAAAGATGAGCTGCCCACGATGCTACCAGTTTGGAGCAAGAAAAGCCACAGCTACTATCATGTTTCGTCGCATCAGTTCTCCCACTGCCAGTCAGCATTGGCATTATAAATTGCTGCATTTATTGACACTGAAGGGGATTTTATATAGGTCTAATACAAAGAGAGATGGATCCTATTCAGGAGGACTTACAGATTTTTCCATAGTGAATCAAGCTGCAAAGTTTGAAGCAGCAGACACTTCAAAGGTGCATGAAATTCCACAAAATGAAGTTGTAAGACAGATTTTTCAGACCCCTAGTCACTCAAACTCAAAGGATGAGGTTTCGGGCTTCCCTTCACCCAAGACAATTTTTTAAGGAGTTTACTGTTCTAAATTTATTTATTCTGCTGCTTGGTATAAATACCTGCTCTCTGTAACCTGAATGTTTGCATCCTCCGTGACTTTCTATGGTACTGGATTTCACAGGTCATTATGCAAAAAGACATTTCCTTTGTGCTCAGACTCTTTCAGCCAGTTGAAAATGTCTATAATAATTGTTTTCATCTTGCATAGTATTTGTATATACTGCTTGGTATGCACAAAGCTTGTCATTGAGGGTAGAAAGAAAGGAAAAATTCAATAACAATACACTTTGAAAGTCAAGATTGTTTGATAGATTTCCTACCATAAATACTATTCTGTCAACAACCATACCTTTTGCCAGCTTTAATTTGTCTCAGTCTATTGATTGTCCCTTGTGGGATGTTCCTGCACTGCTCCTCCATGGATACAGTAAGAGAAAGGATCACTTCTACCTATGGCTGCAACCTTGCTGAAATTAATGACATGACCTGCCATCTGAAGTCATTAATGTAACATTACAGCTATAGTCTGGGCCAGCTCTGGCTTGCAGGCAGGTGTACATGCCAAAGAATTTAATTAACATCAGTAGCGCTGGACTGATAGGAAGAGCCTCAGTGGAAACACTCTCCCCACAGTTGAGGCTCAAGCTTGTCTTATACGTCCACTTGTGCTTGCTTAGGCAGCCAGGAGGACTTTGGTCCTCAGATGTGCTCCAGGCAGAGCAGGCAGATCTACAGTTACTCAGCTCTCCTAACAGTTTTCTCCCTCTTTTACAAGACCAATTAACTGGAATGATTCCCCCTTCCCAACCGAGGTCTCTGCTTCTGGCTGACGGCACGTGGGCCTATCCATTTCCCTTCACACAGGGATGTTGCACAAACCCCTTCAAAACCTGCTAGCTTTGCTTTGGCTTTCTTCTGTGAAGATGATCCATACTGGGAGCTAGAGGAAGCTATGAGTTACAGTCTGGAGCCCAGCCAGGGACGGGTGTTAAGAGCTTGCTGCATTTCAGAGCTTTAAGCACTCACCTTGTAAAGCAAGTACCCATTTTTTAACTTCTCAGCCTGGATTGCTGAGGTGAAACTGAATAACTTCTGTCAGAGCTGGGGGTCAAACTCAGGCATCTATTGCAGCAGATACAAGACTTGCACGAGCTTCAGCCATGCCTCTGAAACGGGATAATACCTTTTGTCACAGGGGAGGTCTGAAGATAACTTTGCTGATACTTGTGAAGCGCTCTGATTTCCCAGCAACTCGCACTTCAGAAGAGCACACAGGGAAGAAGTGATTTTCTCCATTTCATGCTGCACAGTGCTTAGTCAGAGCGACTCCGGGCCCCTGCAATGAGAGCTCGAAGAAGAGGATTGCTGAACAGCTGCCCGTCACAGGGCGTCCCGTGTACCAACTGCAGCAGGAGTTATATGGGCAAAACACCGTACGTGTTCATGTAACTAGTAAATATATTGTAATGCCTAGACATAAGGGAGCTAAATTAAGCTATGGATGCATAATCTAGCTTCTATGTAAGATTCTATAAAGACTGTATCCCTTCTATTGTTATCAGGGAATGCTGCAGGCAATAAACAATCCTGCCGTTAGGTTTCCTTGCTTGAGCACATGGCTGCTAAATTCAGCATTTATTAGTGGTGTCTGAGAGGGAGACTGGTGTTATTGATGAGAGTCTGTAGAAGGAATAGTTGCAGTATCACCACTACCTCTCAGTAAAAATGGCTGGGAAAAAATTAACATTTAAAAATTGCTGTGCGTGGGGAAGAATTCACGGTACCCTCCATAGTACCTGGATGATTAGAAGATACGATAGTTTTGAACAGAATACTCTATAGGGTGAATGAGGGCCACTTCCCTATATTTACCCACTGAGAAGCTCAGTTTAGATGGTTGTATTGCTTGTTTGGTAATGGTATTATGAAGCTGAATTAATGGTGTATGCAATATATCTTAATGCTCTATAAAGGTGCTCCAATATCCTAGGCTCAGGGAGAATATTGACTGCAGAAGATATATGTGAAAAGGGAAAGACTGATGCTCCCATTTTTCATTTTCATTATGGGTGGGCCTGATAACAACCACCCTGTTTCACAGTTTGCCTGGGAAGAACTGATTTACATTTCTGCTTTGCAGCATGTGGCTTCCCCAGGTGAATGCCATAAAGGGTATCATCTGGCTCACTGGTCCTTGAAGACTAGCTTCCTCACTCTGGGCTCTGACAGGTCTACAGTTCACCAAGATAAAGCTTATTAATGTGGCAAGTTAGTGTGATGATAAGGGGGATCAGGAGAAGGAGGGGATCCCCTGCACGCTGAAGGGTGTTGCAGTGCTGCTACACAGTCAAAGCTGACTTACGTTTGTTTTTGTCACAGAAGTTTTCAAATGTATACAGAAATATTAGGAAAAACTTTTTCACTGTGAGGGTGACAGAGCACTGGAACAGGCTGCCCAGGGACTCTCCTTCTCTGGAGACATTCAAAACCTGCCTGGATGCGTTCCTGTGTGACCTACTGTAGGTGACCCTGCTCTGTGGGGGGGCTGGACTAGATGATCTTTTGAGGTCCCTTCCAACCCTGAACATTCTGTGATTGTGTGATTCTGTGACTTGAGTTACCAAAGAAATACAACACCTGCACCTGTATCCTTGCAGAGTATTCGTGCTTACCACCTGTGGGGTGACAATCCTAGGCAGAATGGTGGCCTGGGAGCCTGATCTAGATCATATTCCTCCCAGCCAGCTGCTGGGCTCATCATCCCTCCCACCAATTCTTCTCATATTCCATCAACCCTTCTCTTGTTAACTGCAGACACGCAACACTGGCTTAGGGCAGCAACATTTTACACTACATCCTCAGAGACGAGGCTACAAGGAGCACAGGTGGGTCCCATTTTGCCATCTGTAAGTAGAGAAAGGTAATTTGTTACCTCCCGCTGGTGCCGGGAGGTTCCATTTATTGCCATTTTGTGCTTTGCATGTGGAAGGCACGACACAAGTGCATGTTTGATACAGATATTTGCCAGGGGCTTACAAAGCTTCCCATATGGCCATCTCCACGCAGTGCTCATTGGCTCAGATTTTCTCTGCACGGGACTGAGGCAATAAAATAGTGTGTCTATCAAACTGGAATCATCCAGGAAAGAGCATTTACACCTCAGAAACATTTTAAAGGGCTTTCTTTCTTTCTTTCTCTTTTTTTTTTTTAAGCATCTGGGAGTTTTCTGCCCTTTCAAATTTTTGTTCTAATTCTCACCCTAAACGCTCCCCTATCCCAGCCCATCTATTTAGCTTCTTTTTCTACCCAGAAAACAGGAGAAAACTTTAGGAGGTTGAAGTGGAAGAGTTGTTTTTTTTCCTCTTTCTACCTTTAGTAATTCCCTCTGTAAAGAGAACAGTGTGCAGGGGCCATGAACAGTACTTAAAATGGAGAGAACTTACCTCCTGCCATCCTGTTCCATCTCCTCCACTGCCCTAACAACAAAAATCATTTGCTGATTTTTAAGAGCCATATTAAATTTGAGCTAAGTCATGTTTATTTATGACTGAGAGGGATAATTTTCAGTCAAGCCTAATGACATATTACACAGTGATACATAAGGTCTTTTGCTCACTCAGGGAGATATAAGCACTCCTCATCACGCTTTCATAGCTCATTAATTAATTCTAGGACATCTCTGGAAGACAAAATAAATGCATGGTGCTTCAGAAGGATGTAACATATGGAGATGAAACATAATCGGTCACAGTGAGATGGATGACTTGACTAAACCCAAGGCTGATATCTGTGTCTGACCTGAAGGTTAGCTGTTACTTCAGCTCACCTCCTGCACTTACCAAAAAGGCAACTGTAAATATAGTAGAAAAGAAAGCAAACATCATTCAAGAGAGATGTGCCTATAGCTGTTTCTTGGTTTGCCTGTCATGCTAAATATGGGACTTATTTGGGACAAAACATTTTACCCCAGATGAAAGCTGGAAAACAAGACCAAGTATTTTAATAATTTAAAAATTATTATTTAATTCAAAATTGAAAAATTATTAATAAATTGAAAACTAGATTTTACTTAGGAAAAAACACATAGCATTATCTTTAAAGGTCACCTGATAATTTTGACTAAATTCACAAGATATCTCCATCATCTCCATTGCTGGTCAATCTGTGACTCTATAACTGCTAGATCCCAGTGATGCAAAGTTTAAGGAATATTTTTCACCCCACCTACCAGCTTTGTGACTTGGAGGAAACATTTATCCCACTGACAAAAGGAATATCAAGACATTGAGTTGTTTAAGAGTATGAAGGCAGATATAATTTGGAAGGAGGACAAGAATCATAGAATCATATAGAAGCATAGAATGTGTTGGGCTGGAAAGGACCTGTAAAGTTCATCTAGTCCGAACCCCCTGCAGTAAACAGGGACAGCTCCCACTAGATCAGATTCCTCAGAGATTCATCAAGCTTAGCCTTGAATGCTTCCAGGGATGGACCCTCTACCACCTCTCTGGATAACCTGTTTCAGTGTTTCACCACCCTCATAGTGAAGAACTTCTTCTTGATATCTAAGAATAGGGAATTGAGACCAGCTATTCCCCTTCCTCCTCCCATGCCATACATGGGGTCAGCCCCACGTGGGCTGCAGAGCCCACTGTTATGTGGCTGGTGGCCTCTCATTGTAGGACACATCCAATTTGAGGGCTGAACCTTTCATCCTTACAGCTGAGGGTGTTACAGCGTGGCTGTGCCTTCCCCAGTGTCTGATGGTGGTACTATCAGCCCTGTGGCTTCTTCTTTGGGCCCCATCGCTTGTGAACTGCCAGTCAGGATTAAGTCATTTACCCATGGCCACAAGACAGCTCTGCAGCTGACCTGGGTGTCATTCCTGACTCTTGCAATGCCCAGCAAGGCATCGTGCCCTTCTTTGCATGACTCCAGTTTGGGCAAGAAGCTCCATGTGGTTAAATGGATGTATAAAATGGTAAAGATTTATGGTTTCAGAATTTTATCCAGGCTGTTATGGTGACTTAGGGTTGGTTCAGAACCAAACCCTTTGATCACACACACAGATTTGGGTGGTATTTGAAATCTGTGTCCACTTCTGAAGTCTGCATCTGACTCATCTCTAGCTACAGACACGGTGTTTTATGGATTTACTTCTATTCCAGGGGGACATTTTCATGCATGCCTCGTAGCAGGCAGAGGAGGTGGGGATCTCTATGTGATTTATATTCAAGGTAATGCATACATAACTACATCTCTATTTCTCTAGCATATAGTGACTTTATTCATTTGCTGCACTAGGAAACAATGCAAGTCCCTTGGCAACACACTAGCCACAGACTGGAGTTAGGTAGAAGAGAGATACAAAACCAGTCTCCTAATTGACTTTTTGAAGTTCTGTGCTATTTGTAGCTGTAGCAGTAATGGCAGTAAATAGATTGGTTTATGGAGACAGTAGAGAAAAACTCCGCTTCACATATTTTCTGAAGATGTCCAAGAAGTATTTCTTGTTTTGCTTTCATAGACTACTCTGCTGGTGAGATTGTTGAAAGCAAATTCACAAACTTCTGATATTTTAAAAGGTTAAGACTTCTGTTTTTTTAAACCCAGTAATTTAATCTCTGTGTAACAGAAGATTGTATTACTGTAGAAGAAAAGTCATTTATTTAGCTGGGAATAGACGACCTCGTTGAATATGATTCACTTATCTGTGGTTTTAGGTGAACAGCTTTTTTTAAAATTGATCAGGAGCACAAGCTGTTCAGATGGTTCTGGAAAAAAGAAAAAAAAAAGAAAAAGTTACTTTCCAAAAGAAGGCAATGGCTGCTTCTTTTTGTGGAAAATGTGAAGTCTAGCAGGTGTAAGGCAGAACAAAATGAATGTGAAAGCAAGAACACATTTCCATATGCTATTTTGAGAGCTCTGAGAGGGACTGAATCATTTTCCACATGGAAAAGTAGGAGCACACACAGCCGGTGGGATATTTTTGTTCTCCAGACAAGACACGTACCTTCCCAAAGGCCGCAGTGATACCAAACCACCCTTTGAATTCCTGGGCCAAAACACCAGCATGTATCAGTAACTTGACATCCAATTCATGCAAGCAGCAGTGCCAGTGTGCATAGTGACGCTCTCTCTCGGCTGCTCCCTCATCTCCATGACCCAGGGGAGATCCCTCTGACCAGATTTGTTCCTCCTCTATCTGCTCCTTTACCTGTCTGTTGAAGCATCCATGAGCAAGGTCAGATTTAGGGTCCTTTTGGGCTGCATTCACATATTTCTCAGCTGTGCCACAGGGTCCTATTTACTAGCTACCAAGACACCTGACTAAGCAGTGGATGCAAATTTACGGAAGAATCCACATCACATATCCTGAGGTGACTTAGGTAGAAACATGTGGGTGAGACAAACTTTAAGGAACCCAACTCTCACAGTGAAATTCACTACTGCAGCAGAGGTACATGGTTCCTTATACCATGCACAGGAAGAGACAGATACCCAGGAAGACAATGCAGAGAAGTTACTGTACTGAGCAGGGAGCTGTCATATCAAGCCAGGAGGAAATAAGAAGAGAAACGTGGGACTACAAAGCTGACTAACTTCCCTCACTTCTCTGACAGCAATTCTCAGATGTACACCCCCTCCTGGACCTAAAATATTCAGCCAGGTCAGTCACAGAGCAGTCACAGCTGTCCAAAAGGAGACATTATCTCATGCATTTAAGATGCCTTGGTGTATCCAAGAAGGGACCATCAAAAAAACCAAACCACAACCCAAAAACCTGCAAGTCCAGGTTACTCTAGAGCATTGCAAATATCACCAGCCATGTTCATTAATGCAACCGAAGCTGACCATTGTGTACTCTAGAAAAGCAACAAGCAGTTCCCCCACCAGTCCTTCAGAAAATTCCTTGAGAGCTGCAGAGCCATAACTTCACGAGCCTAGCACGCCTCTCAGGTCTTCCCCAAAGGCTGGAGTTTCTCCTGCTTAGCACTGCCCTTCAACGCTGAGTGAAATGCTGTTGGCCTACATTGATGACAGATTTAATCCTTCTGGAAACTGGGAAAGCATTGTGAAACGGTGTTACAACAAAAGTACCTTACTGAAGTTAGGTTTAAGCTAACTCTTCAGTGACCAACACTGAATCAAAGCAAGCTCAGAAGAACCTCCAGCAATTTCCACGCTGTTCTTCTTGCCTCTGCTCATGCACAGCAGGAAAATAGCACTGTTAGCTGCACTCTCGTCAAAATGAGCATTACTGGACATACAGGCTTAGGTTACTTTGTCCACATGGATGACCAAATTCCACATAATGAGAGAAATGTCACCAGTGCAAGACTGGAATTGGAAAGCAAAAGCTATCCTCTCTGTATCCAGCACCCCAGAAGTCTCTGCCGCACAAACTGCTGGAATTACGAGGGTCAGCATGTTCTTCCAGGCCCCAGGGGTGGTGTCAATAATACAGCTAAGCAAAGGCAAGAGCTAGTTGTTGCTAAAAGGCATAATCCCACTTTCCTCTTCTTCCTCACACTTTCCACTTGGCAGTAGTTCTTGACTCCTCAACCAGTCTCTGGGCAGACAGGGGAGCACCAGCGTCAGGGAAGTGGTGAGAGCACACTTCAAGTGCAGGAAGAACCAGCGGGTTGCCACATTCAGGGACAATTAGCTATTAAATCAAGTTATCTGCAGCATCAAACTGCACCCCCAGAAGTGGCCTATAGCACAACTCCTCTTTCACTAAAAGCTCTAGTGAAGTGTGTTGTCTCCTCCCAGTTGCTGGTGCAGGCAGAATAAACAGGAGGTTTCAAGTGTGATGTAGCTCAAGAGAGCTTGTTTGTGCAGGAGAATTCGGGTGATGTTGTTTATCACAGACATTTCTCATTCTTTGTTTGCACATCTTTTTAGCTTCCTCAACTTATTGGTGAAGGAATTCCAGAACAATCAGCAGAGGATGTAGAACTGATAGCTTATCACCCAGGAACCACAAAGACACACACATCCTCATATATATCAAGATAGAGTAAGGAAGCATTTTAGTCTTCTTGAGTGTGAATGCTGGTGCTCTACAGCTCACAGAAGCCAGCACATATAAAAGACTTCCAAAGGCTGGTGAGTAATTCAGTGCTGACTTTTTCAGCTGTGTAGAAAACTACAAACACAGCAGCTCTGCCATATTTGTGAAATGTAAAATGAAAAGATATTGACGGCTGGTATCTGCAGCTGGGTTTGTTCTGCTATTTAGGTCCTGTTTCAAATGGGAAAAATTTAGAATAGTATGTTAATGCTTACATTGATAGTATTTACGTGTCAAGGCTTGGACTATAGGCATACAGAGTAATTCTGCCTCAATTATTGTGCTTCTGAAAAAAAGAGAAACAGCAAGGCAGCATGTTCATTTTCAATAGCTTATAGACACTGGAATTCATATGATTTTCTCAATCTAGAAAATGATTTTTTAAAAAGTGATCTCAAAGCAAAATTATGGCTGTTCAGATTATCTTTTTAAGAGAATATTTGAAAAGTGATAATCTTTCTCGTCTTAATGCCTCCCTGGAGCTCCTAAATAATCGTGCCAATTTCTAGGCCTTTATATTTTCATCTAATGCTTTTTGTCTCTTTTCACTCTTTTTTACTGTCTCTCTCTAGGTTGTACAGTTTCTTAGTGAATGAACTGAAACCATGTACAAATACCCAGAGTGAGACCAGGTCTGAAAATCATCTAGACCCACAGGAGCCCTGAAATGTTAACAAGCAATTCTATTCCTTTCCCCAAGTCTTGTAATACAGCTGATGTGCCAAAATAAAAATGCCTTATTCTATGAAGGCAGAGATGTAAGAGAAGACCCAGAAGCTTCATGCCCTCAAAAGGAATACGGTCCTCCATACAGGGAGGCTTGCACCGTTTTCAGTTTAAGTACTCAGTGCTTCCTGACCCACAACTCTGTGCTCACCGTTATATATCATGGTTTGATCCAATAGTAATATTTGGGTCTGGGGTCTTCTTGTTCCTCATTGGATCCTCTCTCGGTCTCCAGATGTGCATTCTTTTCTTACCTTAAGGACGCAGTTTCTGTTTATCTTATATTTCTAATTAGCATTGGTTTTCAGGCCTTTCTTCAGTCTAAGCTCATCAGTACTTAGGTAAAAGTCCATAGTTTGTGGCCTAAGGTTTCAGTAAATCTGTATACTCATGCTAAGAAATATCACTCATATGACAAAACAAGTTCCAGTTCATCACAATTTTAAACGATCTCATAATTAATTCTAATATTCTATGAGTAAAATATTTTAGTCTCCAACATTCATACTAAGAACATCACTCCAAGGTCTTTTTAGAAAAGTTGAGATCAGCAATTTGCGAGATGGCTCACCTTGACTTTAATTAAATTTTTTGTTTACATCATTTCACATGAAAACTTGACCTGGAATTTCTTTTTTTTTGGTCAACTTAGGAGATTGCAGAAGTCTGGGAAGCAAAGAATTATATTCTACTGCAGACTGAAATTTGCTGTTTTCACAGTAAATGAGTATGACAAATTGATGCCTGTGACTGTGGAGCCAGCTCAGAGAGACATCATGTCTTCTTGATAAAGAGTTTGCTAATACTATTTGTAAGGCAGAAGCTTGGTCATTAACCATAAGCTTGACACTTTACGTAGCCTTTTAGTCTCACATAGGATAAAACCACCAGAGAGGGTCAATTCTATCCACTAGATGCTCTCTTCTATCACTCTGGTCATTACAGGTAATTTCCAATACAACCACTTCAAAGTGCGATGCAGCTTTTCATTAGGAGGAACTAAACAAAGCTATACCTTCAAACTATGGGCATAGTGCCCCAATAGCTCCCATTGGCAAAAGAGGGTTTTGCCAGCTCCGCTTTGGACCCACAGCAAAATTGGAGTCACTGCAGTTCTTCATCAGATAGTAGAATCAGCTCTAGGCTATGTCATTAGGAATGTTAGACATTTCAAAAGTTCCTCCATCCCATTTTTAATTTTTTTTTAAAGTAAGGAATTTATTTGGCCAAACTCTTGATCTAGGTTTATGTTTTCTCATGTGGAATTTGAGCTTCATTTTTAACACAACCTGCCGCAATTGCTCATGGCTCAACACAGCTCACACAGTTTAACAAATAACCTCTGTGTAAAACTCACAATTGAAATGCTCAGAATGAAAGGGAGCATGTAAGCCCATGAAGCACACTAGCTTTCCTTTAAGGCATGTTTTTTTTCCTCTATCTTCTTAAATACACTGTATCTACCTGTCCTTTTCTTTTCTTGGAAAAGTATATCCCCTTGCAAAATTATCCGACTTAGGAAGAAATGAAAGAATTGGGATTTGTGAACACTCAAGACTGTCAGGAAACCAGCTGAATGTAGCACAAAATCTGTTAGGTACCAAATATTTAATCTTCTTAGGATACTATTGTGTTAGAGACCAATACTTATTTACTGCTTCCACAATACTACAATAACAACCCACACCCCACCTGAGAACCGACACATTTTGCTTATAATGAGGAGAGCATCCTAAGAAGTGTCTGCAGATAGATTTAAACCTCGAACCATTGCAAGCATAAAGGAAGATCATCACCTGCTGCCACTGCCTTGGAGACTGCTCTTGAAGGAACTGCCTGCTGCCACCTATTGATGGACTGGAGGAAGGCACTGGACCAGCAAGTCCCCCACTCGGATGCTTCAGCGAACGTTTTCCTTGCTTGGATTAGAAATTCCATAAATCGGAGGTGTGCTATTCCGAGAGAAATCCTCACTCCGTGACTTAAGAGCAGCAGAATTATTTGACATAGCTCAAGCCAAGAGTTCACTGCAGACAAACCTTAGCTACCTAGTCCAGCACAGCAGGGTTGAGGGGTAAGCGAAGAGTTCACCCTTATAGGATAGGCTAAACTCCAGAGCCTTAAACATTAATATCCTTATTGCATCCTCTTTGGCTTCCACTGGAGTGGAAAGCAGTAAGATCTTGACTTTTAAGGGACCCACCTCATGGAGAGGTCACAGTATCTGTTCACTGCAGCTGCAACAAGGAATTGGATGAAATTGTGATTGCCACCTTCATCCAGCACCCGCAGCCCTGAGGTCACTTGGCCTGGCTAATAGTAGGAGCCTCCTAGCCAATGCTGGCAACACATAAAGATGAGAACATCATCCCATGGGAGCAGCAAACTCCCATGACATCTGCTCTGTGTGACACCACTGCAGCTGCAATCACTGCAGAGGGAAGCTGTTAGAGCAGAGCAGGGTGGTGGTGAGACAACCCATCTGAAAGGCAGCTGCCTTTGTTGCTGCAGTTCAGAAACTGTGTTTTTTCCAGGTAAAGGGATAAATCAGGATCTATGGACCCTGATACTGGATGCTTCAGTCCTAAATAGCTCAGCACCTTTGAGGTGACCTCCCAGGAGCAATGTCCAAGGTGTCAGTCAGCTGTGATCCAAGTCAGTTGCCTCCTGTATGCTCATGCTTTCTCTCACTGGGAGAGGGAAAAAGGGTTGCCCTCATTAACTACACGCTGAAAAAAAATCATGGGTGTCAATAAAAACAAGCAAAAGCAGCCTCAGGGATGGAGTTTTAAGTACAGGTGGTATCCAGAAGGCCAGTAAACCTAGGGGTGAGTGTAAATGTTGGGGACTTATTGGAGGTAAGTGACTGCAAGCACAGAGCACACTGAGGAGATTTATTTGAGTTTCTTCAATGCTGAGCAGAAAAGGGATGGGAAAGCTTCAGTCTGTGAATGGAGGCTAGAAAAAATATTGCAGAACATTTTAGTGAAAGAAGCACGTTTTAAAAGGGAATCTACTCATGATCGTGATCTGATCCTAGTTAACCCTGGTGAAAATAATGACAGGAATACCTATGCGCTAGTCCATGTAGAAAACAATAGGTTAGAGAGGAAGACGACAGTCAACCAGAGAGCTGTGATCTCATTGGAATGGATATTTTACCTACTATTGGCATCCTGCTGATTCACAGCTGCCATGATTTTCTTAAAACAAAAGAGCTCTTCTCCTTCCTTCCTCCATTATTCAGTTTGATGCTGCTTTTATGTGCAGATTCAGACCCTGAAAGCAGAGAAGTACTGACCCCTGGGGTCCCCAGTGGAGATAACAAGACTTAGGTGTGGAGGAAGACTAAGGATAACAAGACTAAGGAGTGCAGGAAGAACGTGGACTCACACCTATTTTGGTTTGCAATATTTTAATAACTTCCTAATTTATTTATTTTTTGAACAGTCAGCTAGCACTTCCTCTGGATATTGCCAGGGGACAGTTTTCATGAATGACTTTGTATAGCTTGCACAGGGTAGTAAGGCATCAGCAGATGACTCCCCTCTGTTTCTGGTTTTCATGATATTTAACAAAAAATTTACAAGGAATTTTTCAACCTTCTGAAACCTGGGCTTCATTTTTTGAGGTACATGTCATACACAAGAGGAAGATGAAGCAGACACAGTAGTAACATTAATGACTCTTGATTTTTAAGCCTAGGGATAAACCGTAAAAAGCGGGCAACTAAAATTATCAAGTAAAAACCCCAGCATCTTCTTATTTGACAAGGAGGCCTGGACTTCATGTACACACTCTTTTTTACTTCATGCTTCACCTATTTTATATTAGATTGCTTTTTGGCATGTGAACATGGTTTAAAATTGGTTGGCAACCTGGATAGACAAATAAACTTGACAGGTTATCTAAGGAGAGTCTTATACATTCTGAGTGTCTGCAAGTTTAGACTCAGTAAAAAAAGATTTGTTTTACAAAGGATGAATTTTGAATTATGGAACCAACTAAGGGTTTTTTTCCTGTGATTTAGGACTAACCATTTGAAGATCTCATCTTATAACTTAGCTCTGTTATCTGGTGCACTGAGTGTCCTTTTATTCAGCATTTTGCTTTGGATTCTTGTGTTGTGCTGATGCATGCTCAGTGTGTCCCTCATCTTCATGCAGAGAGATACTGCACTGACAGCTCGTTTGATCAGCGTTACATACAATCTGAAGAACTGCAAAGGAAAAACTGACATAGAGTCAATCTACAGAATGTACTACTTACCAACACTTTCAAGAGTATGATAGTGAGAAATACTGCTTTTACCTCTCCTGTTTTGTTGATTTAGGTGGTTTCAGCTTGTTGGTTGAACAGTACATGGAAAGGTCTACCATGAATAATTTGGAAACCATTCTATTTCAAGGACAAAAGAATGGTCATGTAACTCCTACATTGCATTGGTGTATTTAAAAACATTACAAGTATTTAGAAATTAAATTTCTATTCAATGTTTCTTGACATATGCCTTTGTGAATATTTATTAATTAGAAACAATCATGAGTCCTTGTCTTAACTGTCAATCTTTCTCTCCTTTCTTGGCAAATACTTTCTCTCACAACATTCAGAGGCAGCAACCTTTATTTTATTTATTTTTTTTCAGACCTGCAACAAAGATAGAGGAGTGGAATAGTAAATAGCACATGGTAAAGCTATTCCAGCCCCCAGGTAATCCAATCGTGTCCTCTACTGTTGTATCTATTCACTGTAAGGTTAGGGCACATGGTGTCCGCAGGCAGATCAGCAAGGACACTTAGAGAAACAACAACCTTTAGCAGAGGACTAGATCTATGAAATGCTCTCTACAGTTTCCTGCAAGGACACCATGCGTGCATCTATATTACAGAGCATTAGCTTGACACATAAGGTCAAAGGTGACACAGAGCTTATGCCAGCAGAATTTATAAATACACTTGTAAATGAATTTTTAGTGTAAAAAGAATAAGAGAGTGGCTAATTTCCCAAAGATCCATAGATCTTTGGGAAAGATCCGGAGACCTCACTAGTATGGTTAAGAGACTTGAGCACGGCTATGTCATGCTCAAAATCAGAAAAATTAAACCAGGTGTGTGTAAAGTACCGTCTAGGACAACGAAACCTGAAAAGAAACTCTTAAAATTTCTCTAATCGGAGCTCACACATTGTGCAAGAAGTAGACCCTCACCCATCAAAATCCCTGTAAGTATTTGCTGGCAGCCTTCTACAGAACGGAGAACTTCAACTTACTTTCATACAGGTTAAAAACAGCATGGATGTTAATTACATTTGGTAACTCAATTGGAAGTGGCTTATATCTCTAGATGTTTACTAGTTCTTCAGTGAGTATCTAAACCATTCTGTCCCTTCTCCCATAAATTATCTGCCACTGCAGAAGGCAACACCAAATGAAGTATGTTAGCCACAGCTGCCATGAAGGAACTTAGCCATTCTCTGGCTTGTAGCACGAAGAGTGATACAGAATAGGTGTACACTGCCACTCCTATAGTTCAATCAGAGCTGTAAGAAGGACGAAGGGCACTCTGTAAGAACCAAAAATAAAAGTTTCTGCTCTATGAGACCGTCATCATAGTTTTATCCATCACTCATACACTATAAGCACATCACAAATCAACCATAAGCACATCACAAATCAACCATAAGCACATCACAGTCATACATGGGCCCTTTTTTAAAGCGATCAACCCTTCTAACCATATACAGCAGACCAGCATCAGGAATTATGCACTGATGTTGCCTCAAAATTGAAATCAGAGCATTGTCATAAATTCAGTTGAGCCAAGTCTTACTATATGGACTTTCATCTCTCATCTCATTGATTGCTAATATGTGGAAGCAGTGGGAGATGACAAAGCTTGCTGGCAAGTGGAAAATATGTTGTAAGAAGTTCCATATCATGGAGTTGAGGGCATCAGGTAAGAACAACTGGCTCCAACAAGGTTAAATTTCTGCCTTCCACTCAACTCACAGTATCAAGACGGGGAAATAGAAAATTTATTACTTTTAGGTTTGTGTTAAAAATACTTTTTTTCTTATGTTGGCCTAACCACGAGAGAAGTATTTATTTTACAGCTATTTATTATCACAGAAATACCAGGATGAACCCTTCTTCAAAAATACAGGGAAGACCATTCAAGAGGCAGCATATGATGAAGATAAACCCCTGGACTTCCAGCAGCACTGAATTACTTGAAGCTCTCCTGGTTCCATTATTGAATTACGAAATTTTAAGGCTAGTTGTAAAGGCCTAAGTAGGAGAGGCACTTTAACTATACTCTGTACAATACTGTTGTGGGTTGACACTGGCTAGATACCAGGTACTCACCAAAGCCGCTCCATTACTTCCCTCCTCAGGTGGACAAGGGAGAGAAAATACAATGAAAGGCTGGTGGGTCAAGGTAAGGACAGGGAGATCACTCACCAATAGTTGTCACTGGCAAAATAGACTTGAATTGCGAAAATTTATTTTATTGCCAATCAAAAGTCAGAGCAAGGTAATAAGAACTAAACCCAAATCTCAAAGCACTTTCCACTCACCCCTCCATTCTTCCTGGGCTGGCTGGCATTGGCTCTGTCGGACACAGGGGAAGCTTCTGGCAGCTTCTCACAGATGCCACCCTGGTAGCCCACTCACTACCAAAACCTTGCCATGCAAACCCAGCACAAGTACAGAGAAAAGGGCTTTATGAACAATGTTTGAAAACATAATTTAAAACCTGCAACTAAGCAGAAAATGTAGAACAGCAGTATTGTGCTTATCTCTCTCTAACTCGGGTAGAGACAATGTTGTTTAAACTTAACTCAATAAATCCAAATCACAGAAAACCTCCCTTTGCCTATGAAAGTTAACAGAAAACTGATTTCTCTCCCCAAAACAAGAAGCGCTTTTTGTAAGCTTTGGCACATGTGTTCTGTGCATTTGAGCAGGACGATTACGGCACTTCTTCCACCTTGTTCATCATCAGCCTCTCTCCCTTCCTTTACAATGAACTGCCAAAAAAGCAGAAAAATAAGAGGCCACAAATTAAACCACCAAAGAGATTTCTATTTTTCTGTATTGTAGATACTATGAACAGTGATATCTGATGCCTTCAAGCAAATTTATTTGTTGTTACATCCACAGCCCTCTCTTTTCTTAAACATCAACCACAAAACCTTTATTCTTTTTGACAAAATCTTGTTGTTTTACCACAGACTTCACAGATAATTTTAGCCTACCTTAAGGATCAGTTTGTCCCACTCATAATTCCAGATGATGGTATGAAACCCAAGTTTTCCTACCTCAAACAATGGTAGACAGCTTGAAAAATCTTGTGTTTCCTTTCTCTCCTCACATCTCTGAACTTAAAATGAAAGAGATTAAATAGATGAAACTACCTTTTCCATTTCCATAAGCAAGAGATCTACTGTACAGAAGAATAAATTTCAGAAAGTATTCCAAGGAGGGGAAAATACACATAAAAAATATTGTGGGTTAACACTGTATACTTAGTATCATGGAGCTATAGCTGTGTGATTAGTAACAAAACTGTTAAAGCCAGGTCCTGTTTCCTAAAACCCTGCCACGCATGAACCCCCAGCACCTTTCACTGGAGTCATACTGTCTCCACCTCCCTGTCCTTGCCTCTGTCCTATATGAGGCTGAAGAAGCACTCCTCTTCTCTTACTCCAGAAGCAATTGCCTCTTCATTCAGAGGCCTTTAGGAACCTTGCCCTTTCCACAGGACTTGTCAAGTCCCATCAGCCAGTGGTGAGCAAACTGCTCCGCTCACAGTTATCTCTGCCGTTAATCACACAGCATTATTCATGATGTTGACCTTGGTAGAATAACTTGGGTTTAAAATTGAGTAGTGGCAAGCATCCTACAGCATTCCTCGCTAAGCCTACTTCAAATTTCTTTGCAGACATTTCGAGTTTTGTTGTTCATATATATGTATACACAGGACAGGATCTATCCGCTGAGATGATTCTGTCAAGTGCTGCTCATCCTCCTGTCTATTTTCGAAAGCAAACAAACAAAAACTCACTTCCTCTCTCTCACAAAAAAGATAGAATGGAAAACAATGGAATGAATAAACCGCTATATCCTAACAAAAGATTAGAGGTGTTGCATTTTTATTTTCAGAAGATAAAATACTGTGACTTACTGGAAATTTCCTATTCTGAAGTAATTACTAAACCAGTAATTTTTTTTCCAGACATGATAAAAAGTAGCTCATGTAAAACATGACAAATAGAGCTTATTGTACAATGAAAGAGGAAACTTTGAAAAGACTCATCTTTAGATTTAATCATTCAAAGCAGGATTAATAATATTCCATTGGCTGCTGAAACTAACTGAATAACAAATGGTAATTAGAAGCAATCTTTCAGTATTATTCATCAGTAACAACTCAGTTTTATAAGGCCCTTGTATACCTTTTGTCTGATACTGAAAAGCTTCAGCATCCAAAAAAGCTTATAAAATTAAAGGTTTGATGAAATTCAAAAAAAACTTTGCCAATTACTTCAGTAGGAACTGGATTGGATCACCTTTGTGCAGGAAACACTAGAGCCAGTGTAGGACTACTATATCAGTTGTTACAACTAGTGACTGGGCAAGTAATTGGTGCTGAGGACAATTAACACCTTATCAAGATTACCTGTATGTGAAGAAGTATTGAAAAGTCCAATAGTAACATATGGTTAGATACAAAGTTTGGTGAAGGAAAAATGTAATGGTGATTAAAAAAAAAAAAGATTTCATGAGATACAATTCATGATTTAATCTTCTTTATATCAGTTTTTCAATAGCCTTTTTTATAAAGTTCTTTAAATATGCCCATTTTTAAGAGAGTATATCCATCAATATAATCTGAAAATACATTCTAAGATAAAATGTCTTCTTTATGTTTCTCCTCTGCTATTCATAGACTATGTCCAGTAAGAAGAAAATCACTCACAACCTATTGCTTCTTCATGACGAAGGAAGGAGCTGGCAATAAATATTGTCAGAATGAGATCATCTGTCCTTTTAAACCCAAATTTACAGCTCATTATCTGTCCAAATGTAGGTATAACTAAAGATAGAACCGGTCCAAATGTAGCAACATAGTCTGGAAGAAGAGTTTACTAAAATGCTTGTAAATTTTTACTGCAGAGTCTCGTAGTTCATCACTACTTCTATTTAGTCGTGGTGCCACTGTAATACTGCTCTTCAGGGCAGACTGGGATCTCCAGTAGCATCTGAGAAGGACAGTCAGTCATCATGACAGTGCCATCCTTTACCTCTTCATGGCAAATGTCAGCAAGACAGCAACTCATTTTAGCACAGGCCAAGCAGCCAGCAATTGCAGTGGTTTTACTAAAAAATACTGGGTTTGGTGGCAAGTTGAGTTCTGTATTGTGTGAATTCTAGCTCAAGGTAAATGCTGGAGAAAATACACAAGGCCCCACTGATCCTCATTTGTTAAAACTTCCCTGCCTGGATCCATCACTACCTCTGAGATTCCTCTTTTCACTCCTGCACAGGAATTCACCAGCTCTGACCCTTTCGTCCACCAGCTGCTTTTCTCTCTGGACAAATCTGAGTATTTTCCAGTCACTCCCAGAGCCAGGGAACATTTCTCGCTGGAAAGTAGAGAAGTTGCTGGTGCCATACACCACCAAATATGTCAGGTAAGTGCTACAGCTTCCGATACAACTCATATCCTATGGAGCGTACCACCTCTCCACTATTACATTCTTCTGAAGACAACCGGGGGCATCCTGGGTCCAATTCATTTCTCTGAATAGAGGCATCTAATGCCCCAGGCTGTCCCAACCCACTTCCAGCTGCCTCTCCATTAAGGTGCAAGTCTTTCAGAGGTCTTGAATCACATCTGGCAGTCCCACGCACTTCTCTTGGCTACACTCTGCCCCTCAGAGGTTGCTGAACTCTTTTGTTCAGGCAACTGAATTGGGCTTCCCGGATCTATGCCTTATCCTCTCTCCTTCTACTACTCACTGTCAGAAAATTATCTCCTGTGGAGTTTGTCTTCAGCAG
>NW_009721487.1:76522-87722 GCF_000703405.1 Apaloderma vittatum
GGAGTGGGTTCACCCTGTGGAACCTACTCTCCATCATTCTCTGAGCATCTCTTTCCACTCAGCTGTGCACATTGTGTGAGAGGCGGGACAAGCAGGAAAAATTCAGTGTCTGTATCAGCAGTAATCTGGTTTCACAAAAATGTAACTCAAAAAACCAACTGCAGCTCAGTAAATATTTTCTTCCTAACAGGGCTTGTTTGCGTTTTGTGAAGTAAAGGATCCCTTTACGAGGATTGGGCCCAGCAGAAGCACAAGTTACATGAAGGAAACAGATTTATTCCAAAGAGCCGAAATCCTGCCACAGATGGGTTGGCCATGCTTGCGTTCACAGAACTGGCTCCCCTCTCCGAGTCCACATGATGATCACCAGCACACACTGTGTGTGTAGAACTCGCTTCCATGCGTGCAGGCGTGTTTGGTACTGGATGGGTCGCTAATTCTTAAATGCACTCAAGACTTTGCAGCCTGACTCGGTGTCAGTATAAAAATACATGGACGTGCCAGACTGAAACCCTCTCACCTGACTCAAGATTCAAGAAAGAACATGGGAATAAAAAAGATGGGATGACATGTAGGCTCTGAAGGACATTATTGGGCTATATTATACCCAGGTGGTGCGTGTGTGATGCCAGGTGTAATATTATTGCTCAGAGAATAGAAAATTAAGACACTTGGGGTTTTCACTTTTTTGGCAAAGGTACAGTTACAATATAACAGGTAATCAAGCTGCAGATGCCTGAGGATCCAAAAGATTTTGACTAATCAGCTGCATGCTTCTGAGTCATTTGAACCTAGGAATAAACCCTACATGTTTAGCTTAACTTTATACGTTTTGCTTTCCTGTGCCACCAAGCCAGGTGTGTATACACAGGCCAGGTTAAGGCAATTCAGATTCCCATCTGCAGATTGATCATCTGTTTAGCCATTAATACTTTCAGACATTCAGCAAAGCCTACCAGGAAAAGTTCATAAAATATTTTGGTCCCTAAGCATTTTGTTTTCATTTTGTGCTCTGAAAAATCCTTCTTTAAATCAAAGATATCCCCTAAGCCTCAGACTCCTAGCTGGAGCTCCAAGGAAAGCTGTTCAATTTGCAGAAAGAGGTTTGAGCTTCTACAATATTTCCCATTGAATATTTTGCTGGCAACATTTTGATTGCTGTTTGTAAATCCTCACAAGCTTAATTAGTTTGAGCCAAGCCTAGATATCTTTGGTTCAGTGAGTGTACTTAAATAAGAAACAGAATTCTAGTGAACTGTGGAATTATATAGCACAGCTCCCTCTGGAAATAGATTAAAATTCCATAACTGGAGTAGTTACATGATATGTTTTTCAAAAGGATAGATTTGGGGGGTTTGTTAAAGTTTTCTTGGTATAAAACATCTCAGATACATAGAAGCTTACTACAAATTTAGCTTTTCACATTTCACACTACTAAATGTTCAAAGATTAGACTCTATTTTTGTTTCCAGAACAACTATTTTAACTGCCTTCTTCCTAAAAATATATTCAGCATTAAAATCAAAGGCAAGATATTGAGAAATATTTTATTTCCAGGTAAAGGAACGTTTTCTTCCCAAAACAAACATTCACTCAGCCATAAAGAAAAAATTATTGGCTCCTCAGACAAAATGTGCCGCCTTAGGCTATTGTGCCTTTTTGTTCCATTATGTCTGCAGCAAAGCTTAAATTGACCAGTGATAAAAACACTCTTTTTATTTTGTTTATGATCAAGCCAAAGTATTTGTCTACATAAATGGATAAAAAAATACTTGACTAATGCAGTTGAAGATGTATTTGGTAGTTCTGAATTGCTTGAACATGATTGATTTTCCTGTTTTATCCTTATCTTCCTCAATAAAATAGTAATGTGGACATATATCAGCATAATTCATATCTGGCCATTCTCAAGGCCCTGAATTGTTCTATAATATTTCCCCTGAAGTCAGTGTATACTTTACCAGATCAGCCATTTGATATTTTTATGTACAGCTTAAGGATTCCTTTGCCCCTTAAATCCCTTGATGCTAGCACATATTTGACAGACTTGTGTCACTTTGGCAGGTGTCTAATTCTATTACAGAGAGCAAAACCAAAGAATAGTCCCCAAAAGTTACAATGCAGGAAAAACATGAAACTGGAAAATCAGATCAAGAGGCACACAAGCAACAATAAAATGACATATCATAAAGTGAACTATACATCTTTTGGATTTTTATTTTTTTAATGTATAGCTGTTGTTCAGGGATTTTTTTCCCTTGTATCAAGGAAGAGCCTAGGTTTTGGAGGTACTCAGGAAATACAATAATACAGAGCACAGGAAATGTATGTTTGGTGGGCAGATGATCCCCACAGGCAGAGGGGACCATGCACAGTAGAACACATGATCACCACTACCTACAAGCCAGCAAGAAGACAGTCACAGTCCTGTGTCTCTCATTCTGCAAGGGATCTAGAGAACAGTTTGAAATTATTGCCTGCTGTGAAAACGCAGGGCAACTAACTAGCAGGCTAAGATTCAGTCTGCACTCGAACCACTGGCTTCCTTCAGGGGTTTACCAGAAAGAGAGCTAATAAACTAATAAATCTAAGCACATGGAAGCCCATTGTTACGGAGTAGAGGCAGCCCTTCTCATCCATGGATGGGTGGAGAGAAGACCCACATTAAGACACTGCATGTCCCACACCATTTAATGTAAAAAACATGCAAACCACATTCCTCATGTGGCATGATGAACAGGCACAAATGCTTCACGACAATTCATTCTGAGAAATGCTTCCCGTAATTCAAACATGCTCAGCTTGCAGATCACAACCACAGGCAGGATTTGCAAAGGTCCGCTTTTCTTCAGTGGTGACAGGGAAGAAAGCAATTCTGAAACTTCTGTTCTGAATGGAAAGCTCAGGGTGAGGAATAGGTCGAAAGCTACGAACTCACATTCAATATGGCCACCAGGTATATCACAGAGTCTGTTTTTTCTTTGTATTTTTGCATCAGTCGTTCTAGGTTTTGTTGGTTTTCTGCTTTCTCCTGAAAGATGGAAGCTATCTTTAGAGATGCTGAAGACAAAAGATTTTCTTGAGCACAGACTGTCACAAAAAGTTACTCGGGGCAAAGACCAAATATTATGGGACTTAAGATAAAATCTGAAGGAAACATCAAAACTGCATCACTTTCTGGAGGGTCTCTCTTGCCTGAGGGAGCCCAATGGACCTGGTTGTTTATGCTTTTGCCCCTGGCACTTCTTTTGCCAACACCTTCCTTCCAAGGACAGTGTCTTTCTGGACTTAATACATGCTTGACTGGCTTCAGCCGTGTACAGTCTATTCTGAGCTGCAGATGACTGCTCCAGTATGTCAGTCGGGACCTTGAATTACCCACTGCTCCTCCTCCACAGCTTAGCGTCCACAGACTGCAGCACCCAGCTGGAACAGTCCTTGTGAATCCTTGTCCATATTGCAGTCTCCTGGTAGAGTCCCTGCTTAATATTAGGAAGGAAACATTAATATTCTGTCCTTTATTTTTCAGAGCTGTCCCTTCTAGTGTGGTGCCTGTAGGGGCTACTTCTCAGCATAAAATATCAGGAGCCTACACAGTATCCTTGAAATTTCCTCTTGGTGGCAGAAGGGACCCTGCTGGGAGAAGGCAGAGACAGCAGGCTGCCAGGACCAGCAGGCTGCCAGCTACACAGATCTTCAAGGTCCTCCAGGAGAAAAGTTTCCTACCCATGCAAGCACAATATCTCACCATAATCTTTTTTGCCAGACATTAACTAATCAGATGCACAGCCAGAGCTATACCAAGGTATTTTGACATTTGAGCTCACTCACACCCTCCTCAGGCTCTTTTCAGCTACTGCTACAGTCTTTCTGTGCCTCTGAACAGCAGCAACAGTCAAGAACTCAGAAGCAATGACTGTCCTTTTCTCACAAACATTGGATAGTGCCCTCTCCATGCTGGGAGGGGCTTAGAGATTTTATGACTCCTGGCAAACAAAATATGCATGTTTTCTACCTGACTGGACAATAAGGATCTTTACCTGCTCACAGACACCCACCCTCCTCTACTATAACACCTACATGCAATTAGTAGTTTTTATAATCATAGAATCATAGAATGGCATAGGCTGGAAGGGACCTTAGAGAACATCCTAGTGCAACCTCCCTGTTACGGGCAGGGATGCCACCTCTCGACTAGACCAGGCAACACATGGGGACCGAGCGGGAATCGAACCCGCGACCTCGGTATTGGTCATTGTCAGCACCATGCTCAAACCACTGAGCTAACCGGCCCCCTCATAATGCTATAATATAGCAAAGATCTGTATGTGCAAGAATATATGAAACTCACTATCTTTGTTGTAATGCACCTTCCTGTGTTTTTTAGGAATGACAAGTAACTAAATCAGTTTGGTTTAAGGCACCTTTTGCAGCATGCCTCTAAATGGTCCACTGTCACAAAAACATGAATATTCCACTTATAAAGATGAAGGAATTTTCAGAGCCATGGGTTATATTTCTTTGAAACTAACTAACTAACAAATAGACTAACTAATAAATAACTAACAACTAAACAGAGATGAGGCACTTCCAAAAAGCTCAGTAGTGAAATTTAGCTGCCTGTGCTTTCTAAAGCAGTGGTCTGATAGACATGACCCTACTTGTAGCCCGAATTTAGACTACCAACAACTTATACAAGGTTTACATATGGTAAAGATCAGAAGCTGCCTAAATTATATTGCTGGGAGCTGAGCTTAAAGACAAATTCAGTGAGCTTGAAGAATGGCCTGTACTTGTTTAGAGAAGCCTGCTCGTCTGTCTCCTTCCAGGGCTCTCAATTGCTTTAGCAGACTGATCCCAACTCTTGCTCCAGACTAGGCTGGACAATTTGAAATTAGCACATTTCTCCTCCATTTACGCCACTGCACATCAGAGCAGGTGAAGCCAGGGGGTGGGACATCCCAGGCAAAGTGAGCAGGAGGCTGCCCTGGCAACTGCAGGGGCACGGCTGTTTCATCAGTTGTGTGACATTTGCAGTGACAAGATAGCAGCAGGTCAACACTTCCCAGGAGATCTTCCATGGGGATGGACCTCGTTGCCCATTTCCAACTGCCACTCTTCCATATGAAAAAACCAAACACAAGGCCTTGTGAACAGGCATGCTTTGCCTTTTAAGTGCATAACAGGACTCACTGTCCTCACTTCATTAATCTTAGTCTTTTGTTTACTCGCTTCTTTTTTCGTTGAACCTCTTGTTCTCTTCTCCTTTCCTGCTTAATTTTTCCCTGGCTTTAACCTTTTGACTTGTTAATTGATTATTCCTTCTTTGTCTCTCTCTCCTTCCCTCCTTGCCTCCTCTCCGACAGAAGGTGACATGCTGCTCCTGCTGGGAGCATCTACCAGATGACTGCGAAAACAAGCTCTGGCTTGTAGATTGCTGGAGGAAATGACAGATGCCCCTTTCAAAGTAACTGCCACACAAGTGCCAGAAAAATAGGGAGATGAAAATCAAGACATTTTCAGGCAGAAAGGTATGAACTTGCCAAGACCTGAGCAGCTAACAGGAGTCTGTATGTGGTAGAAGTACAAGGCTTTCTGCTCAGGCTGTTTCTCTGGTCTGGCAGCTCTTCTGCAGCAGCTTTCCTAGCTACATTTCCCCTTGACAGACTGATGATTTTGCTTCAAGATACTAAAATTTGACCTGCATTTGCACAGTTAGGGCATTGCACAAATAAATACTAATATCTTGCTATTTTCATAAACAGAGTTCTGAAATGCTTTACTAAGACCAGCATCCTCCTCCCTGCTCTGCAGAGAGGAGCATTGACACACAGCACAGTGCAGTAACCAGCTCAGTGTCACACAACGAAGCAATGACAGAGCCCATAGCTCATGTATCCAATAATTATGATATTTGTTTTTTAAATTCTCTTCTACAGAGGCACCCTTCAAATACTGTGTGATTTAACCACACATCAGTTAATAGTCTAAATGGTCACCCTTTCACAGAGTTATGTGACACTCTTTTTCTGAAAGGGCCAAACCAAACAATTTGGCTTCCAACTGTTGTTCTTTTGTCGTTTTAATAATATCAGTGCTGTAGAAATACAAATGGTCGGAGTCAAGACCTGAAATCCATTTGCTGGATATGAATTTCCATGCACACTCCATCAGTAAAGGCTGTTTTGACACACCTGACTAGAATGATGACTCGATTAGTTTCGTTTCGAACAGCTGCCTTGGGAGTCTGAAGAGCTTAAGACTGATTAGAATTTAAGCAGAAATTTTTAAAGCCACTAAAAGTGCCAACACCTTAGAGACGCTTTCAGCTTCAAATGTTACAAATATTTTTGATCCACTAAGTGGTATAACATTATCTACTTTGCCTACAAGGTATTTATATTAATACTGGATAGTTTTAATGCTGCATTTAATTTACAACTGAAAGTTGCAGAACAACAAACAGTTAGGAGGAAAGCAAGATCAGTTCTGAGAGCCTTTCACCTTCTAATAAAGTTTGCTATGGTAGCTATTTTATGCCTTATAACTATAAAGGACAATATGAATAAGAGTGAATGAATCTTTCGTATACTCCAAGCCTAGAAAGCACCATTCTGCTCATCTACTTTGACCTCCTTTGTTTGAAAACAAACAAAAATAGCAACAAAACCTCCAGGCCATAAAATTTCATCAAGATGTTGCTGAATCAAATACATGACTTTGACATACTAGACCCAAGATGAAAAAATAAATTCTGCCAAGTCTGCATTTTACAATAGCTAAGATGTGGGGAAAAATTTTTTCTTGATAGAAATTGTCTTTAAAAGGCTTGTAATACTAACGCTCTACTGCTTCTTCCCACACATTCAGCCTTCTCTTTGGCCCATCATGCAGCAAAAGGCACTGTGTTACAGCACAGCCTTACCATCTTTTGCTACCTCGGGACTCCTCTCTAAATGTTTAATAAATAATCAAACTTCCGTTCCATCTCCGTTTTCTTTTCTCATCACTTCCTTGTCAAGCTGACAAGAAATAGCAAGTATATTTAAAGACTAAAGTCCAGGGTGAAGCAAGTTAGTCATATCCTTTTACTTAATTATGCTACTGACATCCACTAAATCAAAATCAGATGTCTGAATCTGGGCCCAAGACTAGTTATATCGAACAACATATTGAACAGAGAAGTCCAGTTGCTCATAAAAGGCAGTTTCCTGCAAAGCACAATAACATAAGTCTCTCCTTTCTGAAAACACCTCTTTAAATACTCTGCAGAAACACACACTGTACCTCCATAAGAAAAGGGAGAGCCTTTACTTAAAACAGGCATGTCAGTATTTTTGTTCTCAACAGTAACACATAGGGTGAATAGATATGAACAACACAAAAAGTTCTCAAACACTTGTCCTGTGCAATGTGCCAAATTCCCTTTGTCTTTAAGAGTCTTGCAGAACAAAAGCCAAGAGTACCTACTCTGAAATGACAGAGTATCTCATCCACTTACCAAAAGATAAATATTGCCATTATTAAAAATCTGAAAAGGTGTGTCGTGGGCGCGCTACACCTAGAGTACAGAACACTGGAAGCCCCAAGAGGTCAAGGAATTCTTGAAGTGGGAAGTGTCTGGAAAAATCAGCAGGAGAACAAGACCTCATGCTGCAGAAAGGACAAAAAACCCCAATATTGTCTCTAAACTCAGATTTGGTGACAGTATAAACCTGAGTACCTGAGCAAAATATACCAGCCAGATATAGGTGCACACTTAAGGCCTCATAGTTCTTGTCCACAACGTGCTGAATTTATCCTCTACCTGCATGACATACACAGTACAAGTTGTGGATCTTTCTGTAGGAATAGAACAGTCACCAGCTGTCTCAGGAGTACTTAAAAGGACTTAAGTACAGCACCTGAGGTATATCCTTCCCTTTGATTTTATATAGGGCCTTTGCCCTTTAGTTTGAGTTACCTTGTTCACTGAACAGATGGTATATCAATGTACTTGCACTGAAATTACTTGGCAAACAGAAGGCTGCCCATTGCATTTTTTTTTACCATATCCTATACATCAACTGTTATTTTCACCTCTGAACTATTAATATGCTTTTTCATTTCAGGTACCAGTGTCACACCTATAAGAATAGCCAGGAAGGACAAATGAATAGTGACAGGTACACATTTAGATCTTTTATTCTGTCAAATTGACTCCAGCAACAGCTGATTACCAGAATCAATACTGACTGACAGTCAGTCATTCTAAATATCAGCATCCTCGTGAATCAAACCTTACTCCATATCACAATATACAGACAGCATAAAAAAAGCAACACTTTGAGAGTTTCGATTAGGCCCATCTACGATTGATGTGGCTAAGTTGACTGTACATGTGCACATACTTGCTGAATAATTTGTCCTTAGAATGCTTTCCTGTTTCCAGGAGAATGTAGAAGCTTTAATCAATCCATATATTGATGGACTGATATACTGATGGATTGATAATACAAGCCTCTTTACAAGAAAAGAGGTGCTTTCCCAATCTCACCTAGCAGAGTTACCAAGTCTTGAGCGAAGCAAGGGCATTTCATGCCTGTAAGATCTTTGTGCTAATTCTAGTGAAGATAAAAAGATTCTGAGCTTGGATCAATGTCACCAGCCAATGGCAGCAGACCCATTTGTTCTGTGATTCGTAAAAAAAAAACAAACCCAAAACAAACCTGTTTTTTTATGAGTTGAATGCTTGAGAACACCCTCTGTTCTTGGACAAAGTGCAACCAAGATGCCCCACTGGAGGCGGCAGTGGGAGGCAACACACTCTTCCAAATCACTCAGCATTTCCCCCTACTGCCCTAGGCACCTAAATTTGCTAGATATCTTTCTGTGTGGCTCCTTCACATAGGAATGCCCAAATGCAACATAATTAGGAACACTCAGCATCTCTGCCTGAACCCCAGCTGGATCTTGGTTTCAGTCTGAATTTAGACATTGCCAGGCTGTGTGTAGAACTTCTAAAGCCAAGGTCCTGTTGCAGAAAGGGCAGAAATAGGTATTCAGCACATGATGTGCTGCTACATGATGGGCTGGGACAAGCCTAATCCAGCTGACCGCAGTATAATCTGAAGTCCTGCTTCTCCCGCAGGCCTTCAGCCAGTGCTTCAAGCATCCTTTCACAGCCCTAACCTGGTTAGAAATGCAAGGCTGAAAACACCTCCTGGATTTTGGATACCAAACCATCCTAGTGGCTGTTAATTGTATTTTCTCTAAAGCCAGTGAGGTCAGGTCTCAGGGGCAGGTTTGCCTAATAATTACTTCAAGATAACCCAATCTCTCAGGCAGGAGTTAGCATTTAACAGTGGACTCCAGAGTCCATTCAGGTGAGTTTCCCAAATTTTAGACATCTAGGTACTTTACTGGCCCTAGTAATTATCATTTTTTGTTGATGCAGCAACAAAAGGACCATCAAGCCTAACCTGGAACAAAGCCCATTGTAAACAAGGCCAGAATATATGTGCCAGCAGTTTTTACTACTTTCTTGCAAGACTAGGTGATTCCTTTAACAGCCCTCCTGAGCATCCTTCAGTTTCTCATTTGTACTGCACATTTAAAAGAAGAAAAAAAACACCAAAAGGACTAAGTGAAAAAAAAAAGAGCAAAAGCAGTCACTGAGTTTTCTGGAAATTATTCTGATTCTTTAGTGAGTGATAAGGGTTAAGTAGAGATGCTAGATTGTTAACAATTTTCAACAAGCACTATAAGTAAGCCAGGAGCTTATATTTAGCCATCCTTGGTATTCAGCCAAAAAAAAAAAGCAGCAGTAGCTTCCATTTAAGGTTTGATGCTAATTCTCTAGGTTAGATACTGTATTCTTTCTTGATAGTGTAGGCAGTGGCAGTAAAATCAGTTCTTGTTATTCCATGTAAAAAGACAGTCACTGCACTGAGCCTAATTAGTTGCATTCCTAGCTACCCAGGACATGTCAGGAGGACACTGGCTATGCTGAATAAGCAATTCATTCAACGCTTGCCCTAAAAATTAGTGTTTTTTTAAAGGTGTGTGATTGACTACCTGGTTTTTGCAGCTTTCAAGCCATTCAAGAGGAAAACTGTGCTGTTATCTATTTTAAGCACTGTATCATTCCAGACAATTGCAAACTATGTTAGCAAGCTGCAGTGTGGGCATATTCAGAGGTTCCACACAATTACCGGAGACCACAGAGCTTTGATAATTATTTTCGCTTTTCACCTGTTCGACCAGAGTAGCTGAAAGAGATTAATTTCATGCTATAACTGAATTCCCAAAGGAATCCAAAGCCTCTGATGGCACACACTGCAGCTCAAACGCAGCAGCTCGTTCATACACTCTAGAGGGCTTTGGGGAATAAGAACAGCACTGCCACATAAATACACGATTTACACCTCCAAACCAACTGGTAGAGTTAACACACTTGGAGATCAATCCTGTAGTAGGATACCACAGCAGACCTTTCATTCATTCATTTTAACTGTTTTAACACATGGTTTAATGTAAAGAAAATCTTTTTACTCAGGTAGGCAGCATATTTCAAAGCAAAGTACTTTCCACACCGTGTAATTACATTGTGGAACTTGTCTCTCCAAAGCACTGAGGTGGCCAAAAGTGCAGGTGAGTTCAAAAGAGACTTTGTGAGGGCTAAGCTCTGAGGTGGCTGCTCAACACGACCCTCTAGATGCAAGTGCTTTCTCAAGAAGTTCCCTAAAGTGCTGTGTCTGGGAAGAAGGACCAGGGAAAGGACTGTTTCCTGTATATTCTGATTTTATGCACTTTCCTTGAGTGTTTGCTACTCTTTGTTGTGGGACACAGGGCTACTCAGGGCAGACTCCTCAACATGGCCATTCTAATGTTCCACTACACTCACCAGTGCTAACTATAATCACTGGGCGACTCAGATGTTTGGCAGTTTTCCTGAAGGTAATCTCCCTGCATCTAGAATCCTTCCTGTAACCAACAGAACATCTGTACATGGGAATCTTTAATGAAAGGGGTATTGAGTGTGCTTATACAAGTTAATTGCAGCCAACAGGCCTGACCAGACCCAATCTAAGTGACTTCCTTCTCTGTCCTTCCTCCAATTTCTTGCTATCATCTCTCCCACAGGGCATACGCCAGAGTTATATTTCAGACAAGGTAGTATTAGCTCTGCTTCATAGACTCATAGAATGGCCTAGGCTGG
>NW_009721488.1:0-31560 GCF_000703405.1 Apaloderma vittatum
TTCCAACCCCTGACATCCTGTGATTCTGTGTTTGTGCATCACTGCATTTTCTTTCATTCAAGCTCCTTTAGTTTCCTGATATCTCTGCTGTGATGCTTTATTTGATTTTTAGTCCACAGACTGCTCTTTACTCTGTAACTGAGCAGCCAGAAAACAAGTCATGTGTAAATTACCAGGTACATCCTTGCCCTCACTCACTAGAATATCCTTGAACAACATCTATTTCTGGAGCACTTCTTTTGCCCAATAAAGTCCATTGCGGTCTCTAATAGACCTTTTCTCTCAAAACATATTTAATGCATTTTTTGTTAGGTATATATATAGTCTGACAGCTGTATTACTGTCTTTTCTTAATGCTCCTTTACAGGCTTCTGCTTCACTACACAGAGCAAGCCTGGCCTGATGTTGAAATCTCTTGGCTCCATAGTCCTCAGCTGTCCCCTGCATGCCCCCCAAACCCCCTCAAGAGTTTTTAAGAGAACTTTGCTTTGGATATGACTGTAATGAGTGCAAAAACTTACATGGTGTTGTCCAAAAATATGATGCAAATATTCACAATTATCCCCATCCACCACAAGAAAAAAAGCCAATTTCTCTCATCATCCCAAGATTTTAACTGGGATAGCACATTGCTCAGTGAAGATAGGAAGCATCTATTTAAACCTTTCGTTGAATAACCTTTACATCCCTCAGGACATTCACTCCCTGAATGAATGACTGCAAAAGACAACGGATGGAAGATCTGCTGCTCTATAATTTTGTAAATTTGCCAGGGGGCAAGGTTCCTCTTTCTGAAAACAGAGGGTACTCCGGGTGGTCTGTGTTGGTGCAGAAGACTTAGTGTTTGCACTTGAGGACTACTTGCAGAAGTGTTTTCAGTGCATTCATCACACAGTTTATCTGGAAATGGAGATAAACCCTTTGAATTCTTTAACTTACTAAACAACTCAATGCATGTTAAAAGTTGGCATTACTATTTGCAATACATCTTAATTTTTCTTAATCTTGGCTAATGTTTTTCCTTCCTTCGTTGTAGCAAGCCAAAATTGAGGAAGAACAACAAAGATGGACACAGACTGCAGGGGAATCTTCAATTTCAGATGATTCAAAACGTCCACGGATTAAGAAAAGTGCTTACTTCAGTGATGAGGAAGAACTTAGCGATTGAAACAATACTTGTTTATATGCATATATAATATATATAGTGTACATTTTGTAAAGTGCTACAAAGTTATCTGTAATACAGGTTAGTCTTGGTGTTGACAGTGAAAATCATTTTGCAGTTCTACCCTGTCCCCTGAACCTCCCATCTTTTGATATCTTTCTCTCAAAACTTTTAAGGCAGCTTTTTAAGAAAATTATGTGTTTCTACGCTTAAATCCAGAAAAATGTCTGGGAGGATGCTTCCCTCAGTTAATTTCTAGACCTAAGCCCTGGAAATGAAATCTTTCCCAAGAATTTTTTTTTTTCCTAAGAGGAGTTCCTCTTAGGATCACTGTTAGCACCATTGATGTTTCATGTATTGGTCTGTTTATTGCCTGTTTAGAAGCCGTGCTTTAGCAGTCCTTCAGTAGTCTGTGAATCTTGCACTAGTTCCCCTGTACAGGGTTGAATTTCAGCCTTAAGCATTGTATTGGGCTTTTAACTCTTCATGCAGTAATATAATAAAGTACTGTCACATCAGCTGGGTCTGTGAAGTCATTTTAGGCTAAACAGTACATCCGTCTGTTTTCCAAACGGATATTAACATTCAGGTCTTCTGTTGTATGCACAGTTTTAGTAACTTGCTGTACACTTCGTGGTATTATATAGCCTGTGTACTATATAGGCTTCATAGGAGATGCAAGTTAAAAGTGATGTGATTAGTTCAGTCTTGAAACGTACTTAATATTTTTTTGAAGACAAGAGTGATGTTTCTCTTTCTTTAAAAATGGGAACGTGCATTATGTTTTAATATGCTCTGATCTGATATTGAAAGTCTTGTGCTGTGAGAAGGGCTCATACTACACAGTTTCTCCTGACTGCAGTTTGGGTGCCTAACGTGGTCATTGTGGTTATGCATGGGGCTTTAAATATACTCGTATCTAACATGGGTCACAGTCCTGTGTTCTAGGCCATCTGATTTTGCCTGCTGGCAAAATCCAAAAGGCACAAAGCTTCCTACATGCTTAAAAATCATCTTTCATGTATGCTTGGAACTGTCATGGTCTCTAACCAAACTGTGTTGGCTCCTATTTTGCACCTAAAGCTGTGCAGATCTTTTAAATAGGGTCTCCATCCTTAAATCTCTGTGGGGTTCGAGTCACGTTCTAAAATGCCTCATAGACACAACTAGCAGAACAGTACGAAGCCCTGGGGCAGCGATCACTCCCAAAACCACAGACACAGACACATGGTGATGGTGCAAGCCCCTTTGCATTGGCCACTTTGTGTAGTCAAACTTTTCATGTTTAGTAGGCACAATAGAAAACACATTCACGCTCTCACACTTGGTAGAAGAGACCAGCTGGCCTCTGTTTCTATTTTCAGCATTTCCTGTTGCTCATCAGGACTTGGTTTTCTTCCAAATACAGAAAATGTAAATCTAAATATACCATTATGTGTTCTTAATTAATACCAATTTACAGTCAAATATGTAACTGGGTGCAAAGCAGACCCACATCCACCACCTAGGCTAATATAAAGCAGTCACACTGAGAAGGTCATTCTGGGGTCTTCTTGTTGCTACTTTCACAAGAACTCAAAAACAAGAATAAGGTAATAAAGTAAGAGATTTTTCTATACAAACTACTCAAGCCCCAGAATAGGGAAAAATAAATACATAGGAAGGTCTTGGACTCAGTAATCCAGATAATGTTTTTAAGACTTACTTTGTGACATATATTAAACCTGAAGCTTCCTATACTGAATTTCAGAAAGATCTCTTGATACTTGATTGCTGAGTGCTAATCTGCCAGATGTAACTTAGTGTTAATAAATGCAAATGATTGTACATCATGTGTGTAATAACAAAGACTGAGGAGTTCTAAACTCTGCTAAGGAAGAAAATCCAGCTGCCAATATGCTTCTCTGCAAATGCTGGGTTAGGGCTCAATGGCAGTAAAAAAAAAGTAAAGAAAAAAATCAAAAAATATTATGCTACTACTTAAAGTTTGTTGTCTTCTCCAATACCATGTTCAATGTTGTTTTTTAAAAAAGATAGAGAACTAAAATGTGACAAAGGATCAGTGTAGCATTGTCCTTGACTTTGATTGGGGAACATTTGGTCACTTTGAAGAATTAAGATTTCAATGAATGATTAGGCAGCAAGTTTCAAACTTACTTCGTTACACCGTGCAACGTAGTAGTGGAACTCACTGCTATGAGACTTCTTTCAGGGTCACAAGATCAAAAGAATTAGACTTATGTGAAATGTGATATTTTTAAATATTGTTTTAAATACAGTGTCCACTTGAAAATAGCATAAATTACTGACTACCTCTAACTGTAAAACATACAGATATTAACAGTCTGGTCAATGGCGCAGAGTCCAGTTGGAGGCCTGTATCTAGTGGAGTCTCTCAGGGGTCAGTACTGGGATGAGTACTATTCAATATGTTCATCAACGACCTTGCGCTGTCAGCAAGTTTGCTGATGACACAAAACTGGGAGGAGTGGTTGACACACCAGAAAGCTGTGCTGCCATTCAGAGAGACCTAGACAGACTGGAGAGTTGGGTGGGTAGAAATTTTATGAAATACAAGGGCAAGTGTAGAGTCTTGCATCTGGGAAAGAAAAACTCCATGTGCCAGTATAAGTTCGGGAGTGATCTGCTGGAGATCAACATATGGGAAAGGGACCTGGGCGTTCTGGTGGACAAACAGGATGACCATGAGCCAGCAATGTGCCTTCGTGGGGTGTGTTACAAGGGGTGTGGCTAGTAGGTCAGAGAAGTTCTTCACGCCCTCCAGCTTGGTGAGGCCACATCTGGAATATTGTGTCCAGTTCTGGGCCCCTCAGCTCAAGAGAGACAGGGAACTGCTTGAGAGAGTCCAGCGCAGAGCCACAAAGATGATGAAGGGAGTGGAACATCTCCCTTATGAGGAAAGGCTGAAGGAGCTGGGTCTCTTTAGCCTGGAGAAGAGGAGGCTGAGGGGTGATCTCATAAATGTTTATCAATATGTCAAGGGTGATTGTCAGGAGGATGGAGCCAGGGTCTTTTCAGTGATGTCCAATGACAGGACAAGGAGCAGTGGATACAAACTGGAGCATAGGATGTTCCCCAAAAACATTAGGAAAAACTTTTTCCCTGTGAGGGTGACAGAGCCCTGGCACAGGCTGCCCAGGGCGGTTGTGGTGTCCCCTTCTCTGGAGACATTCAAAACCCACCTGGACGTGTTCCTGTGTGACCTACTGTAGGTGATCCTGCTCTGGCAGGGAGGCTGGACTAGGTGATCTTTCGAGGTCCCTTCCAACCCCGAACATTCTGTGATTCTGTGAATGTTTTATTCTTATGTACTATACTACTTCATATTTGCTCCTGATGTCTTGTCAGAAAGAATAAAAACAAACCTGACCTTTGTTCTGACCTAAAACAGTACTTTTTCCAGAATTAGTAGCTGAAGCATGTTGATATATCTTTCTACTCTGCTGCTTCTCCCTCACTGCTTTCCCTGTAGGATTTGCTTTTGTCAGCATGAAGCAGTTGCTCAATCCAGACTATCAGTGATATTCCTCCATGCTCTTGTTCCAAGCATAAAGTTACTTGGGACAGGTGACATGGGAAAAGAAACAAATAAAAATGAGCCTGCTTCTTCGCAGAATTAGCGTCTAGTATTCCTTACTTTAAATCACCTTCCTTTACAGTTTTTTTGCCTCTGTTTGAACTTCTGTTAATTAGCAGTGCTTACGGTTTTTGACTTAAGAGTCAGGGTAAACAATAAATCACCTCATTCCTAGAACAGGACCTGGAGGGACTTTGGAGGACCTTTAGAAGTGCCTTCCACCGAACACGTTCTATGATTCTATGAATAAGGCTTTTGCACTTTGGTGTCCTGAATCCTTGTAAGTGTTCGTTCTTTGTGGGCAAGAGAATGAAACACTTGTAGGTAAGAAACTCAAAACACTAGCATTAGATAACCATTAAGTTATATAGCCTGAATACCTGTTTTGCTTGCTTAATTCCAAAATTGTTGTGTGCAGCACCCCTTGATACAACTGCCTCGTTCTGGAAGTGGCCCAAAACTTGTCAGCTAAGTCCCTTTTTGAGCTTTGAATGCTAAGCAATTTGCTCCTGTTTGTGCCCAACCTCACCTCCTCCAAGCAGGATGGCTTCAGGTTTCCATCTGAGCCCCACCAGCTAGGTGGAGCACTAAGTAGGCTCCTGATTTAGATCAGACCAGTAGGGTGCAATTTAGTTTTCAAAATGTGAGTAGCAGAGTGATGCTTTTCCTGGAATTTGGTATCTTAAAGCACCAGCTCAGGAAGCAGGAAAGAGCTTCTGTGGCTGCATGGCTCTGGGCCAGACAGATGAAGTTAAGTAGCCATGTTATCCAAAGAGAAAGAGAAAAAATCCCTTGTAGAACACCTTCCTGTTACTGTTAGAAAAACCATGGGAGGTTGTGGATGTGGGTTTTTTTAGTACTTTGAGGACCTAGCTTAGGTTAGCAAGCCAAATGCTGGTTTTGGAGTATATAGAATATGGCTCTCGTTATAGAGAAAGTGGCATTAAGTGACAAAGTTGGGCTTTTTTAAAATAATGTCAAAGGCTTGGATCTTTCTTCAAGCATCCACTTAATAGATTGTTGTCTTTTGTAATTTCAAAACAGCTTGAAAATTGTCAAAATGCTGTCTGGGTCATGGGACCTCTTGGCTGTTGAAATGGCTAAGCCAGCAGTATCTCAAAGGTGATGTTTATCTGTCCTTGGGGAAGAAGGGACAATGGAGATGGGATAAGGATGATTAGCTCAACTCATTATAAATGGCTTTGCTCATGCTGTGCCTGTGCAGCACTTGTTAAACCACTGCAGCTATGAGACACTGGAGTACATTTAGTCCATGTTTAGCAAGCTTCCGCTATGTTCTTGGCATATTCAGGTTACTACTCTCAGTAGAGCAATAGAAAGGGCTGTAAATATAAAGAACGATGTGCAGCTAAATAGGTGATGTCTGGAACAAATTGTAAACACTTTATTTTTGGCTTCTGGGTCACTGTGTTCTCTGGGATAGCCCTTTTATAATCTGAAGGGATGACTTATTGTAGCACGGGAAGGTGAGCTGTGTGTGCTGTTTGGCTGTAGTCTTTTGAGGCATAAAATACTAAATCACTTAGAAAAGCTACATGTAAAATGTGATATTTAAAAATGGGGGTTTATTAAGTGCTACTATGAATTTTTAGATGTAACTAGTATAGACACCTCTTTATGACTGCAGAGTCAATATGATAATAGATACGATCACAATTCCACTGTTGTTCTTCTATAAAAATTTTTCAGATAACGCCCTTCCAGATGTGTTATCTTAAAATAACTAGTATTGGATAGCTGATAGCTTCTTTTTAGTATAGATTGCAAGATTGGTTTTAGGTGTTCTTAAAATGCTCATACTAAATAGCTTTGTTTATCTTACAGATCTTAACGGGGTGAGTTTTTTCTGTAGCTATTTACAGCAATATTAAAAATTACTATGCTGTTCCTTCTTTAGAGAAAAAATGTGTAAAGTGGAGGGTTTAGTCACTATCAAAGCAGATGACCTTGTTTCTTGTATCTATCCTGGTGTCCTAGAAGGGATAAGCTGAGAGGATTTTGTATGTAAAAGAAAGCAATATCTTTTAAGTTGAAGAACTGCACAGGTTTGTGAAATAACATTTTGTCAGCTCCAGGCTAGCCCTGACCCTACTGTGCATTCAGACAGACAACATGTGTGCTTACAAAAGTCTCTAATGGATGTTATAGGTAATGCAGCAAGTAAAGAGTTACAGAAATCATGGCAGTAAAATGTGATGAAAGCTTGTGTGAAAAATCTAACCAGCTCAGTGAGGCAATGTAGGTCACAGTGGCTTGAAAAAATACCACAGTTATTAATATAAGAACTTTCCTGTCTGATTAACAGGAGGCTCCAGAGAATCAAGTGCAGCTCTGAGATGATGAGTCCATCAAAGGCAGCAGCCACAAGGCTACATTAAGATGAGCTGGCCAATGAAAATTCAGTTTTATCAATATGCAGTTAAAGAAAATTAGAAAGCATCCAAATATGGGTACTGCATCAGGCTGGGTGCAGTACAGCAAAAACTGTTACTTGGTTGCAGGAGTAAAGATGCATTATTATAACTGTATATGGTGGCAGAGGACATAGACAGGTTCTGCCCAGGTTCTGAGATGTAGCTGTGGAAGAAGGAGAAACACAAAATAAAACCAAAAGGGTTATTAAGGACTGTGTGGGTATGCTGTGAAGTCCCAAGGCACTGAATTGTATTTTTAGAATGAATGGGATGCAACTGCTTGTACCATGTTGTGCTTAATTGAAGAATGAGAGTCTTATCTGAAAATTATGAGCCTTTTGGTAGTACAAGTTTGTACTGATGTGCAAATGTTAAGAAAGGGAGAGGAACTATAGGAGGATACAGTTCTACAAAGGGCCTCGCTTGGGATGCCCTTGATGTGTGAATTTGATTAGGTGGCACAGAGCCATCTGCCCATGAAGCCTGGAGCCATGAGGGTGGATATAAAATGAAATGGCTTAGTAGCATATGGCAGTTAGGAAAGATGAGAACATGCAGTACTTGGACATGATGGTTTTGAGTTCATGAACCACGTATCTGGAATGAGTGCCTGTAGTCCTTGAAATTACGTTCTTTCAAAGAAAATTTCTGAAAATTCTGCAGCTAGATTTATTTTCATCTGCTGCAGCATAATGTTTTTAAGAAGTGGTTTTGCTGTGGGAGGCTTTCAGAGGAAAAGCTTAAGAGAGGAAACTCCGTTAATTAAAATCTGGAACACAGTTCTGCATCAAGGGTGGATTCTCTGCGAGTCTCATGCCTGTGGCATCTCGGAGAATGCAGGGCCCCAGGGCATTGTTCATGTTCATATTTAATTTAGCTGAAGCTGCTGGAGAATGTCCAGAATCCTCTTCATTTGCTGCACTATTTAGGTCAAGCCCATGATGGAGTACTTGAGTTCAGGACAAAGTAGCCCTTGCAAAATTTTTGCCTCTTTTTTCACCCTTCTGTTATTTGTGCTAGGATGGCAGATTTTGTACTATATTGCACACATTTTGCACAACCACCAAATATTTTAAAAGTACAAACAACAATATGTTATTACTGCTCCTGTCAAATCACTGCAAATTTGGTGTGGTGTTCTTCCTCAGGATTTCATGTGAGGACAGTCATTACTTAAACCTTCAAAATGTCAAACTGGGAAGGCACTGAGCCTGATGGGAAGGCACTGAGCTGCCCTGATCTGAATGTGGTAGGAGCACTGCACTCGGATTAGTCCTTTGAGGATGGGGCAATCAGTAGTTACCATAACGGCATTCTCTGGATGCAGCTTCACTGCTTTTAGGGGCTGGGAGCCAGAGGAAGAGGGAAGGAGACAGACAGGACAAAGAACTGAGCAGGCCAAATGTCCATCAATTATGCTAAACATTGTCAGGTTCCTTTCTACAGATTCCGCTTGTAACAGTACTTTAGATCAGAATTCATAAGGATTAAATTTATCTGGCTGCCTGGAATACATAGCGTAAATTCTAACTGCAAAATTTTATTTCAGTCATGTAGAAGTGTAACATGAATTATGTTAATGCAAATGGGACTTGCTACATCTTCGTGTTATCTTCATGCTTTAACTGGCTTCTCCTGGTGAACAATGACACCTGTCTGTTACCAGAACTATTTATTGTAAACTATTTTTTTACATAGATGTTATATGTAAATAGGTTCTGACATGAGAGACTTGAATGCAGACAGCACAGTGGCTTTGTGGACATTAAAAGGATCTCTTTTGCTTAGAAGGAGAGGAAGGAGAGCTTCAGAAGTGAAAAAACAAAATGAAGCAGAAAAGAAAACTGGCAGGTGAGATTGATAATATTGGTAGCGCAAAGAGCAGCATCAGAATAGCAGGCAAAAGGGAGCAAACAAGATCAGCTAGAAACCAGCACACACAATCTTCTGTAACATTAGTTCCCCTCTATTTAAAGGAGGCTTTTATGAGAAACGAGTGATTTTGCATATTGCAGTGAAGGTTTGTTTTTTACATTCAGCTGTGAACTCAGTTACCTGATTTTCTCAGGTGCTAAACTTCACAGCAATATGGCAAAGGTGTAGCTCAGCTTTTTTTGAAAAATAAAGCCACTGTATCGTTTGTGCCACCAGTTATTGTTCAGAACTCTTTAGCCAAAAAAATAACTTCTAAGACCTACTGATGCTTCTGAAAACCATTGTCTCTCAAAACCCACTTCCCTGCTCTCATGTCCCTGCTTCCCCCCAGGATTGTTATTGTGCAGAGCGTTCTCCAGATTTTCCAACTGTGTGGATGACAAACCCTTCCTATCTCTATTCACACCACCACGGATATGATTTATGCTGAGGTTTTTTTGTTCTTCTGCCTATGATGAAGATTTCCTTCCTAGAATTCTGACTTACATGGAGAGATTTCTGTTCTGTGGATTTTTATGTGTTGATATCCAGCCTGCAGCCCAGCTTCAGGGTGTCTCATTGTAACTATGCTTTACCTACAAGATGCTTCTTAAAAAAAACAACTCGCATTGCTTTCCAGCTGTGCCATTCATTTAGTTGTTTTCTCCAATTGATTTTCCATTTTTATTATCATTGACTAATACCTAAATAAAGGCCTAGATTTACAACCGAAGGAGACTTTACTCATTCAGGTTCTTTTTCCTTGAATAAACTGCTAATAATGTGAGGGGTTCTGTTATCTTCTGTCACATTTAGCCCATCTATATTTTAATTTTTAATTAACCGTAAAAATATAAAATGTTTAAAAATTGACACAACCCTAGCAAGCTGAAGTGAGCAACTAATAACTGAAGTTCATCCTATGTTTAGTTCTAAAATTACTTGTATTAATAATGAATAGGGAACAAGAAATTAATTCCAAAATTTGCTGCCTGGAAACTTTCCTCTATTATCTCTGTTTCTTTCTCTTCTTGCAATATAATTGTTACAGTTCCTTGACATAATATGCACGAGTTATATTGAATTCACTGAGACGATTAAAATATATATGGTCATCACTAACTGATTTATAGCAAAACCAGCAATGAATCACACGCGCTAATGTTTGCTGCCATGTTTGATGACAGATGCATCGTACTTGGGCTTCAGCTGATGAGAGAGGCCAGCAAACTATATTTCAAACGTCTAGACGTATTCCTTTGGAGAAAACTCAAGTATGAGTTTCATGCATGCCTCCAGTGATAAGTGCATTATTCACTGGTAACTGGTTTTAAAAAATGTATTTTGTGCCACAGTATTATGCTAGGCAGCATTTTTTTTCTCGTGCTATTTTAAAAGGTTTATTAGCTGTTCCATTTTTTTTTTCTTTCTTCTTTTCCCCCTTCTTTTCAAGGATTTAAGACTTCGCTGTGGAAATCTGCTGATGTTTGGCAGAAAACACTCGCTTTACAGTCATATCTTTAAAATAAAAAACACTGCAGTGAGAAATCTCTGTAATATTTTTATATTATTTCAGAGATACTGTCTTAAGCTTATTAAGTTTGTTTATTGTACTTTAATTCACTTAGAAACAAAAATTTTCTGATTATCCATTTCAATATGAGGAAGCCAACCAGCAAATGGTTATTTCATAATTTGACTGATATTTCTGTAGATCCATACTCAGGCTGTTCCCAAATGTTTATAGTTCTCACTAATACCATACAGCTCAATACTGGTTTAGGGAAACTGCATTTCCACTGAAATTTTAATCACAAGAGAGAACTGTGAGTGTGGGAGGAGCCTCAGTAGGCTGCTGTCTTGTACGTTGGCATGAGTAGTTTGTTAGGAAACAGGAAAGTCATATGAAGTAAAGAAGCCGCCTTGCTGAGGAGAAATCCCACATGACTGATCATTCACTCTTACTGGTTTCCCAACCTGTTTTTCTCATCCAGGGGCTCAAGTTTCACTTATTGATCCCATTAATTTTCAAAAGTGTCACAACAGAACTAAAGCAGTAAGAGATGGCCTCAGGGGAAACAGTCGGAAGCAAAAAAAGACAATTCCTTAAAGAAGCTGTGATAAAGGCATTATTGCAAACTCTCCTAGAATGTAATAAAATAAGGAGTGAAATAAGAGCCCAACTTAACTAAACTATGAACTCATCAACAGTGTTAAAACAGAAAATGAAAAGGGGAACCTAGGTCAGATTGCTAAGTGCAATTAGCACAAAGGTACAGAGACAAAATCAAAAGATCAGCCAGTTAAACAAGAAACAGTAATGAGTGATGTACAAACAAGAAAAAGTATGTTCATAGGAAGGCATTTTCGCTGCAGCAGCTTAAAAGGCAAAAAGGTGTTTCAGCCCTGGTGGAATCAGCAAACCCTAACGCCAGCAACCACCTCTGAGGGTGCAAGTTGCCGCGGAGAAGGAAGGGGGCAGGGTTAGTTAGATGTTGTTACAATGTCTGAGCCTCCCAGAGTACCCAGAGAACTCTTAAGCAGTTTTAGGAGTTGCCTTGGAGAGTTTGCATTTACAAGCATACATTCAAGATTCCAGTTTTAAAAAATAGGAGCTGAGGAATTTTAGGCTCACAGTTAAAAAAAATCCTGGAATAAAATCATCGAGCAAAGAGATGAGAAGTAAAGATCAATATGGACTGTAATCAATAGGATGTCTTTCTGTACAAGGGTGCAGATTTTACATGTAAAAGAGAGGGGGTAAATATCTTGACTTCACTAAGATTTGTGATCTTGTGACATAGTAATAGTTGTAAATGCTACTACTGTAATGTAAACAAAAAAAATTAGGGGAAAACTGTTCACAGTAGTTCACAGATGGATTGATGAGATGTGCTGGGTGGGGTTCTGCAGAGATCTGTCATGAATGTGATACTGTTCAATACTCTCTTTAAAACCTTGGATGGTGGAATGGAAAATATATTTGTAAAATTTGTGAATAATGAGCATCACGTAGGACACCAGCTGTCTTGGCTTTTCATCTGATACTGCTGAATATTGAATGGGTATAAGAATAGCTTTTCCTATTCTGGCTGTTCCTGAGCTAATCAGTTACCTCTGATGACCTCTGCGAGCACCTTCTGCTCAGCCCTTGCTTCTCCCCATGGTTCTTCCATGTTGGCTTGGGCTTCTGCCCTCTGCTCACCACAGTGATTTTGCCGGCCGACCTGACCTGTGCTCAGGGCTTATGGGTCTTTGTCCTGTGGGGACAATGGCAGGATGATTGGTAACAAAGTGCATCTCCAAGGCAAAATATTTCAATAAAAGCTTTCTGGCTAAAATTGGGACTGAAACCCCTAAATCTGGGTTCACACACCTGACTATTTTCTCCTGGCTGATCTAAGCTTTCACTAGATTCTGCATCTCTTTCCCAGAGAATGGTAGGTCTGGAAATGTTTGGTTCACAAGCACTTTAATATTTCAGGAATAGATCCTTTAAAGCTGAATGGGGGTGTTGGGTTGTTTGGTTGGTTTTTTTTGTCTTGGGGAGAGGGGCTGTTTGTTTTGGGGTGTGCATTTTGTTATTTGTTTGGGGCTTTTTTTTTCAAAGTTCCTGTCTAGCAAAACAAGACTCTTTTCCTTGGAGGCAAGTTATTTCCTTGGAGGCAAGTTATAAGATCTTCAAAGCTAATAACTGTCCTCTGTCTTTCAAGGCTATGTTGAAGCCTGGGGCCATAGTCTGTATTTTCCACAGCCCCCAACAAGCTCCATTATGCTTCTAGCTGTGATGCTTCTCTAAGTATCAATAACCTCCCATCACTAACGAGGTCAAACGCTGCATTTATTACTTCAGTGTTCTTAGATTGAGGGCAACCATATCTTTGCCTGGACTATATGTCCTTTATAGCAGGAGGCTGGTACTCTGATGAAGTGGTAGGGGAAACATCCATTGCCAATGTAGTAAATGCCAAAGCTGAAATACAATTTTTTTGGGGCTCATTTGAGTTCAGCCCCTTCAGTCTGTCAGCATGGAGTTTATCAGCATGTGGGGGAAAGAATGAGAAGCAGATTCTTGAGCACAAATAAGTGACAAAACTGAGAAAAGGGCTCTTTAATCTGTTCTTACACTTCACAAATTTTTATTAATTTAAAAGAGAGCCTCGTGTGGGATCATCATTTAAAGAGGAGGCAACTGAAAGCAATTTCCATTAGACAGAAAGAGAGAGCAAAACTTCATGAGCTGTTAGTCATATTCATTGTATTTCTAATTGTGTGATACTATCAAGCCCTAGTCATTGGAAACCCAGCCACTCTCATTATGTATAGAATCATCATGCAAAAAACCAATGTGGTTGTTTAACAATTTTGCAGCCTTCCCTGTATGTTTGCAGGGCAATAAGATGAAAATTTCCAGGTCCTGCTTTGATATATCACAGCTTATAATTACAGTCACGTTGCCTGCGAACGTGGGCACACTGCTGGCTAGATTAGAGACAGACAAGATCGAAGCCTCTCTGTTATTTTTTTCCCTCTCTGAGCGTGATAACGTGCCTATTTTAAGAATTTTGATGAGAATGTTTCCATACTTTTTCTCCTTTCCTCGTTTTTATAGCTCAGAAGGTTTCAGTGGTTCTGCTCTGTTTCACTTCTAATAAATTCTTCCTTTGCTTGACCTTTATCTATTTCCACCGTATTCCTTTGACCGTACTGTATTCCTTTTCTCCCTTCGCCACAGTCCGAGCTCTCCACCCCCTCTGCTGCTGTTTCCACCTCCCTCCCTGGAGGCAGCCCCTGTCATTATCACCTTTCCTTCACTCCTCTCTTCCCTGACATAAGTGAGAAGCTCGATGACATGTAGTTCCTGCTTAAGAGGAGGCTGTTATTTATTTAATAACCCCATTTCACAACAGTGTTTTACAGTTTATTGTAGAAGAAATGGGGAAGAAAATCGAAATAGTGGTTTACAGAGCGGCGAGGTCTGCCCGCCATCCCTGGGTTTTGGGTGTGCTTAAGGAGAAGCAACAAAAGGACTTGTACGAGTGGACCATCTAATAAAGGCTTTGAAAGGGGCCTATGAAAAGTCCAAGAATACTAATATATAGTCCAGTGCCAAGTGACGACTTGTTTGTAGCAGAATGAACTTGGCTGCAGTTTGTGTGGGAGTGGGGATGCAATTCCCAAGGGCAGCAGGAGTTTGGTGGGACAGCCCCAAGTCTCCCTTCTGCAGGAGACACTTCCACTCCCTGGAAGATGAACATCCATCTACGCTGCAGCGATGTGTAGCGGGGACGGTAAATAAACAAGACTTCCTCAGTTCCCAGGCACCCTTGAGAAGGTCCCAGGCTAACAGGGGCACAAAATGAGAGGGACAACCTGTTTTGTGCTGGCTTTGCCTCTTTTTCATGGCAAGTTTTGTTTTCTGGGCATGCTGCCAAGGAGCCGGATTTCCCAGGAGGGCTGTCCAGTCTTCTCAGTCATCCCGCACCCTGTACTTTCCTGAGACCGGAGATGCTCCCTTCTCTGGCCCATGCCACCTCAGAAGCTTTGATCAAGACTGTCATATCCCCATCTCTTGGTGGTTGGGAGATGACATCTAAGCATTTAGTTTTTGCTTGCTCCCTCTCCCAAAACCTTTCCCGCAGAACAGGCATAGATACAATTTTTAAAGTGATGGCAGATACATACATGCCTTTGAGACAAACCCAGAGCTGTTTATTATGGTCAGAAAGTGTTTGGGCAATGGATGGACATAGAACCAGCCTAGCTGTCCATCCTTTGCCAGTTTTCAATGATCATATATATTTGACTTAAGTGACATCAGACGTAAGGTGACTGATTTTCAGTGAGAGCTGGGCATGCTGAGGCATCTTTGTGAGCAAGATGTTTTCTTGTGAATTACTTCTTTAGTTATGTGTTTAATTCCACCCAGAACATAGTTTAATTTCCTAATAGGTTTGTTTATTTAGGTTTAGGTTTAGATTTAGGTCTGATTACTAACTCAAAAATAACAAGTGCACAGTTTACTTCTTACAGAGCTGCCAGATCCTTTTCACAGTAGAAAACATTTTCTTTTCCAAATCTTGACCTCAGTCTAGAATAAGCCTGTTCTTTTCAAGATGCTAAGCAAATGCACCTAGACAATGCAGATACAATAACTGCCCACAGGAAGATCAACTGAAATGCTGCCTCCCAAGTCATGTTGCTCTTATCCCTAACCTCCTAGGAGAGAGCAAGAGAGATTAAGAGATACTGCAATTTCACCCTAGTATCCTCCTCCGTACCTGATGTTACCCATGACAATAAGAAATACTAAGGGGAAAGAGCTGAATGTGCACTTCTAAGAGATGGATGCCCTGGAGCAAGAGAAACACAAAGCAGCTCCCGCAGGAGAAGAATAGGATTAATGATCTTGATTGTTTTATAATGACCTCTGGTGTTTTTTTTTCTGTTATGAGGCAAAAAACCCTATTTACTATACAAGAAAAAAAAGAGCCTACCTGGTGCTGAAAGGCAAGGGTGTGAAGTATAAATAACTTAGAAAGTGAGAGAATGAGTATGGGAAGAGTCCTGCATGGATTCATCCAGGCATATGTTAGTGATAGTTAAAGGAGGAAAAAAACTTAATCTGAAGGAATTTTTACACGTGTCTCATTTCTGTGACTTCAGCTCCAACAAGGGGCAAGCCAATGAAAGGCAAACTAAAAAAGCGAAAAGAAGTGGGAAGGAGCTTATATTGTCTTATAATATTGTATTTTCTCCAGTAGAGAAATTGTGGTCAATGTGTTCTTCTCTGAGAGTGGCTCACGCTGCACTTAATCCGGTATTAACTGTGGGCTGCCACCAAAGATGGCAGTCTTGATGTCCCCACTCCCACGTGTGTTCCTGTTCTCTCGCACCACATCGAGGGATTATGCAACTTCAGGGTGAATCAGCTCCCCTGAACCAATAGGAAATGAACAGGCTTTGGGTGGGATAGTTTGCTTTGGGCTGACCCAAGAGAACTGAGCTGGAGGTAGATAGGGAGGATGGGGAAGAAGCGGATGAGTGTGTGGGGCAGTGACCTCTTTACCTCCATCAGCTTTAGCCAGAGCAACATTTCTGACTGCAGGCTTAGGCAGCCTCAAAACTGGAAAAGCACACAGGGAGAGCTGTTCTCTATCAATATGCTGCTGGACCAACAGCAAAGATCCGGGGGAGGTGACAATAAATGCAATGGAAGAGGCAGAATTCTGAGGGGTTTGAATGCTAAAGCATATGGGATATCTGGAGAATAGGAAACCACCATCTCAGTTCTTTTTGGAGAACAGGAGCCAGACTTATGCATCTTCCATAACCTAGTGACCAAGGAGAGTTTTTGCTGAGGAAATTAAAATCTCACTCAGCTTCAACCAAGTAATATTGTTTTCTCATTTGCTGTTGTTCAGATATTTGCTACTGATCACAATCTAGCAGATGATGTGTTATGAAAGGTGGAGGCAGCATAAAATGTCTTGCTGAATAATTGATCACCATCCCTCCAGGCTACGTCCATGGATGAATGCGTATGCCAGTTAGGATGACTGCGCCCCCAGTTAATGCTCTTAATTGACAATCCCTTGATCTGAATTAAAATAGTATCTTTAAAGACATCTTATTTGTCAGGAGGATTTTCATATTTTACAATGTGTCTTTTTTGTGTGTTTTTCTGATTAAATGCAGGCACCTTTTTGGCCCTTTTATTGTATGGACATTTAGAAATTGATTCATTTTTTAAAAGCACTGGCATAAACCTTGATCCCACCAAATCAATGGGAAATCTCTTCACCTTCCCACTGTATTTTTTCTTCAATGTGTGTTGCTAGCAACATGTTATAATTCTCCCAATTTCTTAATAGGAATTAGGGTTCCAAATAAAAGCCAATATATTATGGCCCTGTACCTCATTCACAAAGCCAATACGAAGCAGTAAAGGGCCAGAGGGCTAGACAACAGGGCTGCTGAACTCAGTAAAGGGCAGAGATTTCCCACCTTTAAGCACTTTCTACAGATTACTTGTCCTTTCACAAGAATCACAGAAAGATAAAAAAATTTACCTGAAAATAGCTCTGATTCCTATACTTCTAAATATTTTCATGTGGCTGATGTTGTGCACATACTGTCTTCTGGGATTTATTTTAGACTCTGAAAGGAGGGGAAAAAAAGGGTTTTTTTAAAAAAAAAAAGTTGAAAGAATTAAGAGAGTTGGAAAACAGGCGGCATTAGTACCAAACAGAGCCAGTGTAAGTGAGCTCTCCTTTCAGCCTTCTGCCTCTTTCCAGCTTTCTCATTGTTGCTTCTCCTGAAATGCATGGGGTCTGCTGCTTAGAATCCTTAGGCCATTCTCTTGTCTATTTGCCTTTGGGAGGATTAATGGTTATTTGGAGGCAGCTGCCTAGATTTTCCTGTCGTGTGACTGTTCACATGGTCACATCCAAACTCGGTCATATTTGTTTTACATTTGTTATGACAAACTAATTTACTATTTCCTATATAAATTCATTAACATGACCTTGTATGTCCAAAGTTAACAAGAATTGTGAAACAAGATAAAAAACAAATCTCATAATTAATAATTTTAATTTCCACTCTTTTTCAAGGCATTTTTACTTTTCTTTCAGGTGAGAACCCAGTTCAAAGTATATAGATGTGTGTCCACAGATATCATGCATACTGCATGTAACGCTCTATATTACAGGAATATTAATTGGGATATAAGGTCCAAGGTGAAGCTTTTGAATGCTAGAAAGTGGCAAGTTTAAGATCCCCTTATTACTCCTTTTTCATCTGTATTCTGCGCTGAACCAGATGGAGATCCCATGGAGGAACAATACATACTGGTACTGCATAATGCACTTTGCGCAGGGGACCAAGTCAAGGTCACTTAGACAGCTGGTGTCTTCTAACTTTTGGGTAGCTGACTTTGCTACCCACATAACATTCTTTTTAAGTAGCTTCCTTCCTTCTTTTTTTACAAAAAACCAGCAACCCTCAAGCTAATTTTAAAGAAGATACAACCATGTTATGTGTCCCCCAGCCTATGGACAGATGCCCTTTTCCAGATCCAGCTGTGTTGGGGTGATAAGTTATCCTCCCTGCAGTTCATAGTCACCCATCCCTTCCCCAGGGGGCACTCCTGTGCCCTGGTACCCACCAGCTGAGCCCCCCATCTGTGACTGAGGTCAGAATAGAATCATTCCAGGGCATGGCCGAAACTGTGTCAGGGCAGGTTTAGGTTGGAGCTCAGGCAGCCCTTCCTCACAGAGAGGGTGCTTAGGCACTGGGATGCACTGCCCAGGGAAGTGGTGGAGTCACCGTCCCTGGAGGTGTTTAAGGAGAGGCTGGGTGCGGCACTTCGTGGCCTGGTCTGGCCGATGTGCTGGTGTTGGGTCACAGGCTGGACCTGATGATCTCAGAGGTCTTTTCCAGCCTCAACAGTTCTGTGATTCTGTGAAACAGAGTGAGCAGGAGGCTTCACTCATGTGCCTCATCCAGACTGAAATGGTTAGCAGAAAGTCATAGGTCCCAGACTGGGAGTTCACAGCTCTCTCAACAGACCTTAGGAAATGTTACCTAAGAACTGGCGCCTCCTGACAGAAAAGAGTATGGTTGTGCCAGTGGGCCATTTGCAGAGTGTTCTTCTGTCTGCACCTGAACAGCCCGAACAGGAGAAGGGCAGCTGTCTTTTTTTATAGTTTTATTCTCCACATTAGATGTTCCTGTGACACAGGAAAAGACGTTTCCCCTTGAAAATATCACAAACTTTATATAAACTGTGCAACTACTCAAATGAAGAGAATGATTTTTCAAGGCAAAAAAGGAGCAACCCAGTCTGACTTCAAAGCTGACCCTGCTTTGAGCAGGAGATTGGACGAGAAACCTCCTGAGATCCCTTCCAACCTGAATTATCCTGTGATGCTATGACTTTTTAAAGTGAAAAATAACCAGCTATATGTTTGCTGTCTCTTAGTGCTATAAACCGAATGCAAATAGTCAGTGGTGCGGAGAACGGTTGGGAGGGTTCCCATTACAGCTGACACACTCGGATGCCTGGCTGTCCCCAGAAGGATGGATTCTGCTCTGCTAATCTTTCTTCTTTCTTGTTACTGCTCATATGACCCCACAGTTTGTTGGATCCACCGGCTGAGCTGGCAGAAAGGTAGTTTAGTGAGTTGACGTGGCTCACCCATGGGTCAGACAGTGCCAGAGGCAAGAAAATCGGAAAAGGTGGGGTCACAGGGCCAGGATTAACCCTGGGAAAGCAGGGCCTTAGCTCCTCACATCAACAAGCTGTGAGATAGTAGTTTTATTCCTGTAAGTTAATGTAGATATGTCTAGTCACTGTCTGGGTCAGTTCTCCCACTGTCATGTTTAATTATTTAATACAGGGCCTGATCCTTCAGGGCTGCAGTCCCATGGCGTGGGCTGGTCTCTGTTCCTCTGCTTTGCAGTGTATGTTTAGACTGTGAGAGCCAGGAATCAAGTCCTATATCTGTGAAGTATCACTTACACGTCTGCTGTTAAATAAGTGATAATCTGCAAAGAGCTTTTTGCTTCCCAGCAAGTTGCCCATTCAGAGGCTTTTTAGTGTTTTGATCATAGGTCAGATTAATGTCCTTTTGGACGATAGGACAATTTCTTTTCTTGAGTGATTTTTCAGTGCAGCCCCCAATGCTGTCTTATTGCTCAGGTTACCTATTTTTATACTGCGGACTTGAGATGTGTGCAATGAAGCCTGACTCGCCGCAGCCTTGAAAGAGTGGTCCAGCTCTCTCCTCCTTGCCACTGGTTACGAGCTCCCGCTGCTTCCAATCAAACAGCTGAGGGCTGAGCTGGACTCACCCGCAGATCAGAGCAGAGAAAATGAACTCTGCAGGAAACCCAGCAGAGCAGTTACAGTCAGCCTGGGAAGCTGATCCGGCTCACCATGCCCTGCTCCATCCCTACATCCCTACGGCAGCCAAGGCAGGGGGGAGGCAGGGACAGACCCCAGAGCAAAGAAAGGGAACGCTCCCTTAGGGGACAGCTACAATTAGCTTATATAAAGTGGTCTTGAAAAATGAAAATCAGTCATCTCTTGCTCTTCAGAAGTGCTTACATCAAAATTTTTTATTCAGGTGATTTTACACATAAAGTAGTTCCAGGAGAAATTCCCCATAAAGCTTCAGAATCAGTAAAAGACACCCTAACATATATTTCTTTTTTATCTCAAACAAACGTAGCAGAATATACTGATTATTTAAAAGTTATTATTTCTTCTGGCATAGGAAAAGAGCAAGCTGGAGGATATTTTATATTCTATGAGTTAAATATTTACAATAAGAATGTGAAGTAGTCGTTTTCTTTTTAGCTTTCGGCAAAAAATGCAAACCCATGCAATGCTTAGCTTTGCATGAAGTCAGTGTGAAAGAACAACAGTATTTTTAAGGAGCTGTCAGTGGCTTATCTCACAGCTGGCACCTATTAATACAGTGAGTAATTTCTGCAAACCCAGATAGGCTCCAAAATTAACACTATCCATTAAGAAAGACCATGGAGGGCTATAATTATGTCAGAATACTTTGGCTGGCAATGAACAAATCATTCTTGATGTTGTATTCACATTCAATATCACAGGTTTCTAACCAGAAAAGCTGTACGTTTATTTCTTTAATGCAACTTAATCCACAGATAGTTTAACATCATCCAGAAAAATAACAATTTTTCTATTATTTCCACATCAGCAATTTTTGTGGGAACTAGCCAGTTTGACATCGCAGTTTTTTCTAGTAACGTTCCCATGTTAATGTGTGCTTTCACTAAGCCTCCTCAGACTGCTCAGAAGTGGCACAATTACTTCAGGCTCAGCAGTGCAGCAATAAATTACAAATTGTCCTCTAGCTTGTTTTTGCACACCCACGGAAAACTTCTTCCCTGCGGTTGTTCTCAAAAGACTTCAGATTCCATCTGCTTGTTTTATTTACCAGGTGGAAAAGAAAGGGAAAAAAACCCAAACAAGATAAAACTGAAAAGTCTGCATCCATTAAAATCTCTTCAAAATCCCGAGTAAATGCTTGGATTTAAGCAAAGTCACTGAAGCTTTACGGTGACAGACAGACAAGAACTCAAAATCTTAGTCCAAGGCTTAGTTAGAAACACATGTAAACAACTTAAAAGCAGGTTTAAATAAGAACGAACTTGTACCCACTGTTTATTTCAGTGCAAACACATAATTCTGCTTGAAATAAAGTCTGTGAATCAATTCAGGCAGTAAACGTGACCTTGTTAACCAACCAAGAGGAGGTTCCTCAGCTGGGATACTGGAGGAGTATTGAATACTAAGCTCCCGAGCTCAGCTTCTAGTTAAGCAGGAAGCAAGGCTGGAATAAAGGAGAATATTGCCATGAATCTGGGTATGTGGGTGTTGCAAGGGCAGCCTCCACCAAAAAAACCCCCAAAAAACTCAAAGAATTTAAGTAACAGCTCGTTTGCCAAAAGCACCAAGAGGCTACAGTAATTGCAAGTTACCAGACACATGAAAGGTAGTAGCAATAACTTTTTCCAAAACATAATTTAATCTACATATGAGGAACTCAATGCAAACATTTGCAGAGGTTACTGGTATTCTAGAATAATGTATCTGAGCTTTCCAGCTGAAGAGTGATTTTTTACCCCAATACAGCAATGCTGTTATCCTAATGGAGCTGAAAGATAAGGTGCATCACTAGTTTTTACAAATGCTCTGACTTGTCCTTCTCCATTTGATTTCAAACACAAAGAAAGTGTCTAAAATAAACATGCACCTAGTAAAGCATCTTAGTAGCTGAGAATTTTTCCAGAAAAATAAAAAAACTACACTGACTTACTTTGTATGTTGCATTTCATGACTTTTGGAAGGCTCCTGGTATCAGAATATGACCCCTCTTCCTCACCAATTAAAAATTAAGTAAACCAGCAGGCAATAAAAGAAAAAAAAAACACCCAGACCATCTTCTGGAACTGACTGTCTCTTTCTTTTTAACTCCCTGGCTTTCCCACTGGCCAGGTACAGCTGCAGCACACTCATCACCGATGTTCCTGCTGTTCATCTTTATATGGGTAACACTGGCTTTACAGTACTTCCCACTTTTGATAGCACTGGAAACAGGCATTTCAAGGTTCCTTCTGAACTTGCAGGTTTTCTATAGCAACATCATCAGCACATCTAAGACACTATGATTGGACTGGCTGGAAATAATTCTACTGAGATCTTCACTGAGGACTTCAAACTGAAGTGACAGCATGCTGTGAGAGATCATCCTAACTGTGCCTACTATGCCAACCCTTCCTACACCTCCTGAACATTAGAGAAAGCTTATATAAGCTGTAATATCATCACCATAGGGGGAGGTTATTTCTTGGTCACATTTCCAGAGCTTGGATGTACTGTAAGGAACATGGAGTACTGGTGCTTTTGTGGTATGTGTCTTCTTATAGAGATCTGGGTGAATGATTCAATGCTCAAAACTCCTTTTCTTTGTACACATTGAAGGTTCAACATCCTTTCAAATGGATTGTAGGATGCATCACCTAAGATACGGATTTCACGGGATCCATCACCTTTGTGTTACTTTTTGTGACAACTTTCAGATAAATTTTTTCAATTAATTTTTAACTTAAAAACTAAACAAACCCAGTCACTTTAGAAATTTGCCATTGGCCAGTCTTTTATCACATGTCTCTGTGCAATAATGCAAAAACATAGGAGCATTCAAACTTGCCATAGAGTTAAAGCTCCTGAAATCTCACATGTAGGCTTCAGCTGGAGGACGTACATTGACAGTATGTTATTAGCGACTGGTATGGAAGCTGCTGTAGGTGATAAGCAGGTGCAGACCTATACCTCAGTGTATAGCACTGGGGATAACAAAGCCAAGCGTCACCCTTCCTCACTCACTGATTTGCATGATTCAGTTTAATTGGGCAAAATCAGCTGGGGACACTGGACTCATCTGTTAATAGCTCTCCCTGACAGCGCACACAATTACCAGCCAGTCCCCAACGCCACTCTTGTAAAGAAGCTCTGTGCCTGACTGCTAGTCAATTAATGATCAGGCTTATAAGGTCTCTTTGGCTGGTGTTAGTTCTCCCAGTAATGCAAAGCAGCTGTAGACCTGACCTAGCTTATGACTTTCTTTATGGTTTTCTTTGCATTGCCATGTAGCAGCACAAAGCAACCAGTGCCCACTGATGGATCTCTCTCAAAGCTTCAGATATGTTTTTAGCTGAGTCAAGATTCCTCGTAGATGTTTTTCGGTTTCGGCAGGTATTATGCTACCATTCTTGTGTCTTCTTCCTAGGTTTCTTCCTCAGTTTCCATGTTAAATGTTCACCTGTAAAAACCTTTTAAAGAAATTCTCAGATAAAGATCAATGTTAAATCAGAGTAAATATTGAGAATATACATCACTAATTAAACTGAAAGTACTCCCAGAAAAGAGCATCTAGTGATGGCTACTCGCATCAAAATCTAGATCTGCTTTTTCACAGATATAGTCATATCTGCATCAGATGAACTGAATATCAGGTCCTGAATGGGTGTTACCAAAGAGACTAAAAGTAAATATGTATTCTTGCATGGAGGTGCACTACCTATTTTACTTTTGTGATTTGATATCTCAAATGTAAGTGCTTTGAATTATAAAGTGAATAGTGTAGTTTATTTCTATACTATTTTATCCTTTGACCTACAACACTTGTTTAGAGATACAAATCTGCTATCTAGTCACAGAGAGAAAAACTCTTAGAATGCATTACTCTCTTTTATTGGTGTGTATAAAGCAGGCCACTTGCTGTCAATTACAGAGTGTTTAGTTTACCTAACCCCATATTCAGACTACCAGTTAGTCATGCATATCAACGTAATCTGATGATTGAAGACTTGTGTATGTCCACCCCTTGTCTCAGTCAAGCCAACTAAAATATCCCAGTGGTTGGTCCGTTAGCAGCGTGATACATTGAACTTCAAACTTTGTCCTATTACTCTTTGAAGCTATATTGTCCTTTGATTGTTACAGCATCTAAAATGAAAATTGAAAGGATGATACTTACTGTGGTACCCAACTGGTTCTATAGCTTCAAAGATTATAGATTAAGTAGATTTGTTTTGGAAGATTAGCCTATCAATAATGCTAGCTAGCATTAATGAAAATAGTAGCCTTCTACCTATAATGGGCTTTCTTCCAGGTCTAGTTTGCTTTCCTTCTTTCTCATATCTAAGAAAAAGGTTTCAAACATGAAGAATTCCATATTCCAAATTTCACTTGTACCATTTATTATCAACGTTATTTTGACTGCTTGTTTTTGAAGCATTCCGCATTTTCTCTGCCTTGTGTTACGATGCCCTTTATTTTTTTAGACTAATCCAAAGAGCTCGCTCAATATATTCGAGTGTTCTGCTCTGTCAGAATGATCTCTTATCCTGGCAAATGTCCAGCTGGTATTTCATTTAAATTTAAACAAGAGAAATCATTATGATTTTGAACTCCCTTCACTCAATTCTCGTTAGACAAACCTATGTTTGTACGCCAGTGCAAATATCTGACCTTCCCACAACACTGTCTATTTGAAATTAAGGGATAGTTAGCTTTTGGACATGCCATCAAATTATAAACTGTAATCTATCTTAAAGCTACAACTTGAAAAAGCTCGGTTTGGCAGACCAGGAGATTATGATTCATGCTTTAATTTTATCTGTCAGGTGCTATTGCAGTGCTGTTCTGGCTAGCATCCCAGGCAAACTCCTAAGGAGACAGAGCACAGCTCTTGGTATACGTGCACTTTTTAGACTTTGAAGCTCTACAGCCTCTCCTGTATTTGACCTCCTGAGGTTACCAAATGAGCACAAAGCCAATCAATCATTTCCTGTCACTGTCTGGTTGAGGTGCCTTTTTCCTCTGTCTACTACACAGCTTGTTATCTTCTAGTTACACAGGGACCAATTCTTATCCAGAGTTAAGTGTACAGGTCAAACTGCTCGCATAAACATATGACGATTAACCCAGCTCATTTTACTGCACATTAATGAGAGATCTGGCTAAAGAGTTTCCAGTACATCGTTCCCTTCTTAACTGAATTATTTTTTTTCAAACAAATAAATCCAATTATAGGATTTTTTTTTCTTTCGAAGAATTGAGTTACAGATAGAACTACTGAATTTATTTGAAATCGTCTTACATGTGCAGCTAACAAATATTCTGTTGTTACTGTATAAGCTAGTAACTCACATTATTAATTACTTTATCTGCTTAAGTACTTCCCCAAGGATAAGGGAAGTGGTAAAGCCTTTACTGTATATTCTACTGGTATCATAAAAAAGACATTCAACACTTCATTCTTAGCAATATTTATCAATGTTTATATGAAAATACTAGTACTTAAATAGACTTAGTGAGAACAAATTTGGACATTAAAGTTGTCTGGAATGCCACAGAATTTGCAATTAATTAAAAATAGAAGCTTCTAGATAGTCTTTTCATAAATCCAATCTTCAGGAAAATGTAATTCTTCTCTGAACCATCTAATTTAATAGAGTATGTATAAAGATTTTATTGTTCTGGGAGAGGTATATTAAGGCACTTCGTGTCCTTATGCATTTTGCAAGTGGTAACTAACAAACTGAGGCAGAGATCTGTGGGTATGTTTGAAAGCATAATCAGCAGCTGTCACACAAAGCTGACTTAAAGCTTGTGCTTACACTGCCTTGATCCCAGGGTTTCTTTGAAGATTTCTATGTAAGGCTGCAAGAGAGCAATCTGAGGGTTAGTCAGCTGTTCGTAAAGGCTACAGATGATGATAACTCCAACGCAGAATTAAGTAGCAAAATTTGTCATTTTTCAAACTGCCTTTTGTGTAACTACATTTCCTTTTCCTTTTTAGCAGCCGGAGAGCAGCAGTTTAGCTTGAGAGCAGAGCTTTTGCAGCAGGGGTGTGCCTTTGCAGCCTTAGCTGTGCAGCCTCCCCGGTCATTTGCAGGCGAGATAGCACCAGTCAGAAAAGCGTGTGGTGCAGCTGCTTCCTAAAGGAGTCCTCTGACCTCACTGTTCAGCTTCCAGTGATGATGATCTGTGATAATGATCACCTTGATAATTGCAACTTTTTTTTCTACAGCACCGTTTTTTTTAAAGGTTTAAAATGTCTTAAAAATAGCAGCACTGCAATAGGTAGTCTTTGATTGGAGAAGTTCTTGGTGAATCCTGAACAATTTGAAGAATCTTCTACTTGAACGATAACAGGAGGAATCAACACCGATCTATGTCGACTGGCAGGTTCCTCTGGGAGATTTCTGCCTTTCCCAGCCCCAGACCACCTGTCAGTGCAATGGGCTTGCTACAGAGAGCGCTCTGAACCTCCAGGCAAAGCCTGAGGGTACGCTCCATGTTAATTAAAGAACTGCCTTACTCTTTCTCATTTCTATATTTCTTTGTTTTGAAAAAGATCTGTAAAGCGCTTCTGGCAAATTATGAGTCTCCATACAGTCCATCCCCACACTTGGCAGCAAGACAAGTCCAGCCAAAAGGATGGGGAGAGAGAGACGAAGGTGTGGTAAGACGCAGTGCATGGTTATTTAGGGATGCTGGCATTGCAATAATCTTACCACTCTGACAAAGAAATTGTCTTCTCCTCAGGGAGAGGCTTCCTTGCTTGGCCTTGATTCTGAAGCCACATGGTGATGTGTTCTATTAGCTGGATAAGATCTTCATGCTTTTTTTGTTCCTTTTTGTTGTCCAGATGCTGTATTTTATATTCATTTAATTAAAAGAGGGGGGTGGGGACAGGCAAAAGAAAAAGCGAAAAGTGTAATGGATGGAAGCAGAAGATACAGATGTAAATTGTGTCATGAAGGATATAATCTTTTGCCCAACTAAGACAGAGCCAGTGATTCCAAGCCAAAAAAACCAAAACAAAACCCAACCCAGATCCTCAAAAACCAAAACAAACCAAACCCATGAAATCTCTCACCAGCACTCCTGCATGTTGCACCTTTATTAAATCCATCTTTTGCTTCCTTATCTAAATGATGTGAGAATTGGGAAAAGAGGACTCAAAAGGTTTCTCATGGAGCTTTCTTACATCAGAGTATTTCATAATGAAAATGTAATGACCTGATACAGAGTACCTTTTAAGATAAATTTGCAACTGTTTTGAATGTTTATGTACCCTTGTCTCTGTGTTTGTATGTGTATCTATATAGCTATGAGCAGTGAAATGTGCTTTTTATTATACACAGAGAAGGCATTCTTCTTAAGGAGTCATTATCTTTGTATGTTTTTTTTCTAGTAGAAGTTTGGTTTGTTCATTCACCACTCCTATTACATCTGAAAAAAGGCAGTACATCTGCAATATCCTTTTTTCCTCCTGATGCCACAGTGCTACATATTCACCCTTTCCCCTTCGTTTGTCAGAGATAATGCCTGTAAGTCAAATTCTGATCTCAAAGTAAATCTGAAAGAATGTATTAAAGAGATTTACAGGAAGAAAAATTGAATGGCACTTTTGATCCAAAGGTGGCTTATGGCACTTGTGAACCCAGCCATTGCAGTAGGTGTTTATGTGCTGACTGACACTACATCGGAGTACTGAACTGAAGCTGGAGCTTGCTTAGGGGCTTTAGTTCCAGTATTTCATTTTTTGCTCTGACAGCTTTTAAAAAATGTCATGTAGGACTAGGAAGCTATGTGACTTTCAGCCATATCCCCTAATCAGATTCCGAATGCTTTAAACATTGCTGTAAAGTGTGAAATCTCCTCTGGGCTGCTATTCCTCCTTTGGCACTGTTTCTGCTGGAAGCCTGCCACCTGCACGACACAAAAATATGAAACTCAACCTCTGGCCAGATTGTAATGTTTTAAAACAACTCCTAAAAGAGAGAGCATTGGTGGAGGTGAAAAGCAAATGAGACAAGAGTGAGACAATGACAGAAAGGGAATATGGAGGATGGAGCAGGCAGAATGAGCAGTACAGAAGACCAGCTAGACAGATATATCTCAGATGTAAAGACAGGAAGAAAACAGGAAAGAGGGTTAAGAACACATAATGAGGTGAAGGAAAAGGGAAAGAACCAACCAGAAAGATGACAAATGGCAGAGAGGGAAAGAGGGATAAAGATGATGAAATCGAGGAGCAGACCTGAACAGATAGCACCGAGAGTGGGCTGTTGGGTTTTTTTTCTCCTATAGCCCCGAGGGAGCTTGGCTTGCTAATGAAGCTGTGAATGTGTTCACCCCTGGAACCAGCTAGATCTTATGCTGATGTCAGCAAGAACTGGCAGCTGGAGACAGAGATTGTTTCTGTTTAAAGGAGCCTCTGCAATACATACCCATTCCTCCTCAGGGGACTCTGGCTTTGCCCAAATGAATTCCTATTGGCAGAGGATGTACTGGACACTACCTCAGTTAACCCTGATGGGAGCAGCCAGGGAAATATTTAGCCTCAAATTTAAATAGATGGGAATGGCACCTTCACTCCACTTCCTTTAACCCTAGAGATCCAAATTCAGTGAAGCTAGCGAGCCTTGTCTCCGTCCGTGGTTCAAAGCAGGACCCCAGCATTACCACTTTGAACTGTGTGCCACGGAGAAGCGAATCTTTCACCGTTTGTTAGGAGGGAAACTTCTCTTGACTCCTCAAGTCCAGACTTAGGTTGCATTCCTCACCTTTCCAGTGTCTGAAACCATTGCCTGGCATATCTTCAATCTGGCATTCACAAGCAGGTTTTAGCACACTTCTATGAGAGGTATGATAGAAGAATTAAGAATTGATATTAATTATTAACCATCTTTGGTGACCTATCCAGATTGAATTATCATCTTCAGTCTAAGACTGTCATGTGCACCACCATGCCTGGAAATCTCAGCAAAAGGACCAGAAACACTAAATGAGTGTTGAGAATGTTCTCTTACTCTTAGTAGTGATCCTTCACACCTTGGATTACCTCCAAGAGAGGCTGAATGGAAAAAGTAGGGAAATTTCTACTGTGAGAATTTTCTGTGACGAAGTAGAAGGCTTACAGAGGCTATAGAGCTGAAAAGTTTCACTACAAAAATCTGCAAAGACAAAGGCTGGGCCCAAACCAGGAGAGTAGGCAGTAACTGAAATAGTTATTAAATAATTACCAAGCATCTGAAATATGATGACTTCACTACACTCCATAGAGGACAAATATAAAAAATTACCACTATCATCAAAGCTAACAATCACCTGCACAGACAACTATGTACTGCTGCTGTCCTATAACCTGTGTACAGCACCCTTTGTCTTATGTGTTCGGAGCCAAATTCTCATAAACATATTATACAGTCAAATTATGGCCCTAGAAAGACTCCTGGACTTTTTCACCACTGTGTTACTCCAGGTTCACGACAGCATATCCCTGCTGATTCCAGAGCTTTTCTAACTGTGTGAAACCTGAAGGATATGGTGGTGAGACAAGTCTCATGGATGCAGTAGTTCCCTAAAAAATTGTATAATGTGTTGAGGTCAGGCTTGTACATGCAAGGAAATACAAACTGGTTTAAGACATATTTTAGGCTCTCTGATGTTATGACATACTCTCAACGTGGTCCCTCTCTGTCCCAGCCCTTTGTAAAGCAAAATTTCCTTCTCCTGCCTCCACACACTAAGAAGTGTGGACTGCCAGGAGCCACTGATACTTTTTTGATAGCTTGGGCTGGCCCAAAGGCTGAGCAAACACACGCTTGATTAATGTGGAGGGTCAGTTCTCACTGCCGTACATTTTGCTGTCTATTATAGGGTCTGCAAGTATCTTTCATTTTAAAAGCTGAAGTAACTTTTTAAAATATATTTTTTCTGCAGTACGGTAGCATATAGAAACCCAGACAGGATTCAGGCCTTGTTATACCAAACATGTTAAAAAACTCAAGAGACAAATTCCCGTGAACTGATTTAATTGTGTTGATTTTATTGTATCAATGTAACTCAAGCAAAACTGATATAGTGTGCTAGTATAATGTAGTATTTGTTCCAGTGCAGTTTTACATTTACATAGTTTTTCTTCTTATAAATAGGGATTAAAAGGTGGTTTATCTACAATATAAGGATGGTTGTCTTCATGGAGAGGTTTTTTTAAACTCAAGCAGTGACAAAACGATTACTTAATTGCTCAAGATGCTGGTAATGCAGCAACTGGCATAAGTTTGATGTGCGCAACAATGGTTCCAGTATTGACTAAATGGCAAGCTTCGATATGGATTTACATGGCAACAGCCTATTCTTCATATTTGATAAGCCCAAATGTGAAAACATTTTTTTTCAGGAACAAGTGTAACTTTCTCTGCAGCATGAATTTTCACACAAAAACATACATAGGAATTTCTACCATCCCCTTTCACATCCTCTTTGATATGAGTAAACTTTTAGCTGAGAAGTCATGCGTGCCAGAACATTTAAACCAAGAGACATTGAAGATATTATTAGATCTTTAACTTGCACAAAGCTATGAGCATAACATCATCTTCAATATCATAATCGTACCATGAGCATTTCCCTAGTACCATGCTATAGTCAATATTAAGAGATAAAATACTATCTAGAGAGTGAATGCCTGATTTTACGAAGAGACAAATATATTGCCCATCCCTTCTGTCTTAAAGATGTGTTTACTTTAGCTCAGTTGAATTAAAATAGAGTGCAAATAACTATTCTGGAACAACTGTGCTCCTAAATCAGACTTAAAACTAGGGGAGTTCAAAATGAAGGTTCACTCATTCCCTTTCTTTTCCTGAAAGTAAATTTTTTAAAGACTGCTAACACTAATGCCAACAATTTTGTCATTCAAACGAAGTCATGTGCAGTACAAATATTTAGCAGAGACAGCTGAGTTTTCTGAGTTCACATGGGTATCTCTGGATGATGAGATGTCTGGCTATGGAATTCTCAATTTTGTCAGTTTGTAGCAAAACCTTCCTAAATATCTTAAATATCTTAAACATTTCACTATGACACAATCCTCTTCCATATACTTTCCTGCAGTGCTGCTGAAAGATACTTTCCAGCACCATTGCAGTTGCAGGGATGATATAGGATGGCTCGGTACTTTCACTGATGTTCTCTTATGCTCCTATTTAAGGACAGAACAAAGTGTGGGGAAAATGCTCCTTTATTTCCTCACCAGTGTTACTCAAGACTAAGACCCATCCTTGCACAGACCCGTGGGCACCATGACCTATCCACCTCAACTTTTGAATGCACCATCCGAATCACGTTTCAGTTCCCCGAGTGAGGATCAGGTTGGGAGCTCGGCAGAAGACAGGCCCAGCGCTGCTGGGAAAACACTGTGATCTCCAAGCGCAGTGGTTTGGGTGATGGCCATGCAGCAGAAGGTCTGGAACGCAACAACCAGAAAGATTATTCGGCTGTTAGGGATAATAATTGTGGCTGGCAGTTGCGATTCTTCCTG
>NW_009721488.1:31591-33255 GCF_000703405.1 Apaloderma vittatum
CTGGTTCTCTCCAAGAATGGTTCCTGTGGGATTACAACATATCCCAGCATTTTGTAACCATCCGTGGAAGTTCTGTTTTGTTTCTCACAATCCGCATGGAACAAGTAGGGCTGCAAAAGAGGAAAGGTCAAGAGAAAGAGGTCGTTTCAAAATAGTTGCTCTCTGAAAGTGGGGAAATAATATGATTGTTTGGATAGTAGAGAGAGTGGGGAAAAGGGCACAAGGAGACAGGTTTCTCCACCGCTTCCTATCTAGCCATTTCTAGGTGGCGTGAGGTTGAAGCACAGGTGAGTCACCTCATAAAATTCTGTAAGTTTCAAGGGTAGATGTCCAGTTCTGGACTACTGGTGCAAAGCTCTCTTTATAGTCAGTGGATTAAAAATGGTCCCCATAGATGAGAAAACAGTATGCCTGTCTTAGCATCAGATCAATCACCTTTAGCAGGAGCTTGTTTCTCCCCACTGGGGGTTCGGTCTGTGCACCTAGTTCATGTAAATGCCTGACTAAATACAAACCAACCCAGGCCAGCTGTCTGTCCCTGGCGTGGCCCATCCTCAGGAGTGCAATCCATACATCTTATTCATAATTTAGAGAAGGCTCTATGAGAAGCATAAAAAGAAAAGAAAGAAACTGGAAGAAAGGAAAAAGCAGGGCAAAAATGGGAAAAAAACCCACAGAAGGCAGGGGAAATTAGAGTACTGGAAGCAGGATGTGAATGCAGAAGGAAATTAAGATAAATGGCCAATCACAGGTAAGAAATGCTACACAGGTTTCCAATTGCTTGTGTACAGGATTGCTAGAGAGACGGAGAGAACTATGAATTTTGTAAAGGTGTATTTTTACATAAATGTAAATGTACCAACCAATGGGTCTTTCCTTGCTTCCCTAAGATGACATCAAGCATTTTACCTGCATTTTCTTTTTCTTCGCCATATCCAAGTATTTCTGGCTGAAAATCTTCCTGACAACATTGCCTTCACAATCAGAAAGTTTCTCCGTTGTCCACTCGCTAAATCTTCCAAGACGTCTACATCTTCAGTTATGCTTTTTCACATGCTTTCCCTCCCCTGGGGCATATTTTATTCTCGAAACCTCATTCTTTCTTGACAAACACAACGCACTTAAAAACAGCCTTGACCACTAGGATGCTGACCAATATCATCTCCTTGTCTGCTTGCACTCTGCCATCTACCTGCGTCTAATCGCCGCCTTTTGTTCCAGACTTAGGACATGTGCTCTTTGTTCTGTTTGTGCAGCATCTTGCAAAATGGCATCCTATCCTGAGGTAACAGGTAACAAACACCAGCGTTTGGCTTAACATCAGTTGTGTTTAATGGCAGGTGAACCGCCTTGTACTAGCGTATTGAGCACAAAGGCACCGGGTAGTGGGTAACTCCTGGTTTTGCATTGGCAGTACCCATCGTGTTGTCCACTCGCCTCATGCAAACAGGCTGGTTTAGACCAAGGTTTCCAAGCAGAACCTCGTGTTTGCGTTTTTTTTCCCCTCATTTTCTTTCTTAGTGTAAAGCACGGCCGGGAGCAACACCTTTAGGAAGAACAAGGCAGCCTAGACGCTTATCTGCGATCCAGATAAGCAGTTTTTTCCCAGGGGAGGCTCAGTTTAAACCAGCCTCGGTGCTGCTCGGCCCACGTTGCCCAGCGCT
>NW_009721489.1:0-4402 GCF_000703405.1 Apaloderma vittatum
GACTAGATGATCTTTCGAGATCCTTTCCAACCACTGACATTCTCTGATTCTCTACATGATTCCAGTACAGTAGCATCATCTTGCAACTTAGCCTAGAAATAAAGTTCTCAACAGCAAGATGTAGTAAGTATTATCTTCAAATTACTGTGGGGCTTTCTTCTCTTACATCTCTATGCTCCTCAATTGAGTGTGAGCATAAATCAAACAAAAATAAAGGCTTTTTTTTTCCCCTTAATGCTAAATTAAACTAATACAATTGCAAGAAAAATATGTGAACCTTTTGGAATTTCATGGTATTCTGTAGTAATTTGTCGTATAATGTGATCTGTCTTTTAAGTCAGGAGTATTGCAAATATAATGTGCCTAAGATAATAACACAAAAACAATTCTGAACCTCCATGTCTTTATTGAACGCACTCATTCAACATATAAAATGGTAGTGGAAAAAGTAAATGAATCTTTGGCATCAATAAGTGGTTAAGCCCCCTTGGCAGCAGTAACCTTGACCAGACATGGGTTGAGTGCAGTGCTGACAACAGTGACAACACCGAGGTCGCGGGTTCGATTCCAGCTCGGTGCCCATGTGTTAGCTGGTCTAGTTGAGAGGTGGCATCCCTGCCCATGACAAGGAGGTTGGATTAAATGACCTCTAAGGTCCCTTCTAACCTAGGCCATTCTGTGAGACTTCCTATAGCTGTGGATCACACCTGCAACATTGTTCAGGAGGGATTTTAGCCCATTATTCCTGACAGAACTGAAAAACCATCCCAGCTGTAAAGTGTGGTGGAAGAAACATCATGATTTGGGCCTGCTTTGCTGCATCAAGGCCTGGCCAGCTTGCAGTCATTGAGGGGAAGATGAATTCCCAAGTGTATCAAAAAATTCTTCAGGATAATGTGAGAATGTTTGTATGTTAGCTGAAACTCTGTAGATGTTGAGTGATGCAGCAGGACAATGACCCAAAACACCGGAGCAAGTCCACAACAGAATGGCTTCAGAAAAACAAAATTTGCCTTTTGGAGTGGCCAAGTCAAAGCCTAGACCTCAACCCAATACAGATGCTACGGAATGACTTGAAGAGAGCCATACACAGGAGACATCCAAAGAATGTGACAGAGCTAAAGCAGTTCTGATCCACAGCTACGAGAAGCGCCCAGTTGAGGTTGTTGCTGCCAAGGTGGGAGTCGATGCAGAACACCATGAAATTCCAAAAAGTTCACCTACTTTTTCTTGCAACTGTACCAGATCTCACAGCTAGAGGTGTTACCTCACGGAGATAATCGAGTTGAATATGCCTGTTCCAGGGAGTAATATGCATTAAGTCTTCCTTACTCTTCTGTAAAAAATGAACACAACTTGCTGAAAAGTTCATGAAACTTATTTGGTGTTCTGGTATTAATCTAAATCTGCGGAAGATAACTAAAATTTTCATATTGTCTTTAACTATTTTATGACTATTAATAATTCTTAAAACCTATTTTAATTAAATTGTTCTAAATGTTCCTCTGATTTTCTTGTTAAAATTAATTGTTTCCCTTTCTAGTATTCTGGCATTTTTCTGTATTTTGAGGGCCACCTTTCAGGGCTTTCTAGGGAGAAGAGAGTTTAACATATTTCAGAATAAAATAGTTTGTTACCTTTACATACATGTTTTTGAGGCTCTGCGTAACACCATTTCTTCTGTGTTGACACATCCAGGTTTCACTTCAGAAGTCTTAATTTAAAATTGTCATCCAATTTTAAAATAGTGTGAAAGTTGGATATCATCCTGAATATTGTGTTATCACAATATGTACTACAGTCGGGTTTTAATCTCTTGGTCTGTGTAGGAGAAGGTGGGCCTCAGATCCCATATCAGCAGCTGTTGTCATGGAATTAATAGGTGGTATTCATAGTATTAGCCAACTTATTCTAATGAAAACTACTTTAAAGGAACAGAATGCATTTCTTGGAATATAACAGCAGAGGCTGGTTAACAAAACTAAGTTTCTGTCTTTAAATAACCTGTGATTTTACTGTGGCATGTTGACACAGGGGATGCCAGTTCTCAGTGCATGAATGTATAGTTGGATGTACTTTGTCATTCTGAGGCCATGACTTGCTTATCTTTTTGTTGTCAAAGGGTGTTTTGTTCTTCAACTTCCTCTTCTGAAATTTTTTAGCAGATGTTACTTAGAACAGTTGAATTGAGTCCCATAATCCGGAAGTCAGATGTCTTGTGAGGAAAATGTTCCTAAAAGGTGTTCTAGGTATTGAGAGATTGTGAACTTAATATGCTGAAGCAAAAGACACTCAGGATGATCTGCATGGAAAAACTGCATAGAAGTGTTCTGGGATTGAGTAGTCACAAACCAGCACGAGCGTTTATTAGAGTTGGTAATACTAGCAAAAATGTGTAGTGTATGAAGTTCCAGGTATTTTTCCTCCAAAAGTTCAGATTTCAGAAAGTACTAATCTTACTCTTTCTCACCACTATAACTTGACAAAACTGAGATTTTGTTGTTCTATGTGAAAAGTAATATCCTCCCTCTGATACCAACAAACATCTGCTTTCTAGGGAATTTTGTGTAAAGAATTCCTTGGTACTGATCCAATAATTTCATTTCTACATAGTTATTTTTCTGCGCAGGTTGAATCTGATGCATCACCTTGCATGAAAATATTTAACAGAAGACCAGGGCACTATCTTAGGATCTGAGAGGCTTTGGTCAAACCGCTTCTTCCTTTTGAGGTTTCTTTAATTTTCTCTATCATTCTTCTGCATCAGAAGACTTTTCCTCTCTTGGGTTGTGTCTCCTCTCTATCGCTCCTTATAGCACTAGCACAGTTATGTAGAGTTCTTCCGTATCTTTTCCTTGTTGTGGGAGTTTACATTGAGACAAGCACTTCTGCAGTGCCTCTTCTGCACTAAACAATGCCCAAGTACGCTAAATTGTCCACACTGGAGTGAATTACTGCCTTGTTCCAAGAACTTCTGAGTAACCAGACCTTTTTCTTTGGGACCTACTTTGTGTTCTTAGTTGCATCTTATCATTTCTGTGTTCTTACATTGACTTTGGTTCAAGCTCAGATACAATGAACGTCATGCCAGAAAATGAGAAGACTCTGACTCTTGTCATCTTACCAGTCTCAAACCCCTAAGCAGCATCTTAACCAGACAATCAGGATTTAACTTTTATATCCTTTCTTTCCATGTTTGAATTGACAACCTTTCCATTCTTCAGGGCTGTATAACTCTAGATGTCAAAGAACTAGACCTTGTGAACAACAACTGCATCGCTGTTCCTTTTCTCCTTGTAGCATCTTGTCTGTGTTTTTTTCAGGAACTGTTCTCATGACACGGTTTTTGTTCTATAGCTTCAGCCTTGGAAACTGTGAAGAGGTGTTTTCTCATGGAAGAGAATAGTTATTCGTTTGGATTTGAAATTCACTCTCTAGTTGCTAAAACTTTGGATAAAGTGTAGTTGTTCTTACTTTGGCAAAAATGTCATATTACTTAATTGCCAAGGTGGAAAAAGCCAAGAGTTCAGTATTTCAGAATGTTTGAAGGCTATATCATGAATTTTAAAACAGCAAACATCATATACTTTGCCATATTGAATCTGTTCAGAGTTCAGCACATGTTTGTGTCTGCTTACAGCTTCAGCTTTTCTGAAGAAAACAAAACTCCAAGGAATCCCACTCTCATACAGAGACTGTCTTTGTAGATGCTAGTTGATTTTTGAATTTCTGTTTTAATGAGGTCACTTAAATATTTTTAAATCAACTATTTGTACTTTAGTATTCAGAATTTTGTTTGCTGTTGTTTTTAATAATACTTAAGGATATTTTGTAGGAGATAAGATATTCTAGAGAGTTTCTAATCTATGTATGAATCTGTTTAATAAATGTAAAAAGAGTAAGAGGCATCAGAAATAAAGAATCCTAAATCTTTAAGTCATGTAAAACTTCAGATTTTTTTTATAGTCTTTGCTTTATATGCAACTGAAGAAAGAGTAGGCATGTAAGAAATAAGTAGAAGGAAAATATTTCTGAGGAGACATAAGAAACACATTTGACACATGAGTGATGACATTTCCTTGGGTGCATGAGACAATAAGGAGATGAGAGTGAAAAGTGTGGAAATGAGAATATGGAAGAAATGAGCAACAGAAAAGTAGTGCATGTTCAGTTAATAGGAGATAATGAAACTTTATATTGCAGTATATAGAGGTGTTTTAAGAAATACAGTGAGCATTTCTTAAAATATTTTAGTTTTATTTTTCTTTATATTTTTACTTCTAACATTTTTACAATTTTTAATATTTTTAATTTAGATTTTTAATTTTTAATTCTTAACTTGATATTTGTAATTTTTATTTTTATTAATTTTTAGTTTTTCAAATTTTTAACTTTTTACTAT
>NW_009721490.1:0-44585 GCF_000703405.1 Apaloderma vittatum
GGGGGGGGGGCTGGACTAGATGATCTTTTGAAGGTCCCTTCCAGCCCCTGTGATTCTGTGAAGTAAAGGGATTAATATCAACCCTGAATCTATTCCAAAACATTTGCATTTAAGTTTGCCCAGTGTGGATATTACGTGCCTTCTAAAATATCCACATGGACCTTTTTCTCTCTCAAAGCTAATATTGACAATACACGCAAGTATTCTTCCTTTCTTTAAGAAAATGTATATATTGGAGGCACTTAAGTTTCTTATATGAGAGTGACTCCCTGCTAAGGTCAGACCTTTGATAATTTTCAATGCTAAGCGAATGCAATGATCAATGGAACTGGAAATTAGTTAACTTCACCGACTTATTTTTCAGTGCCTGTACTATGAATTGGTTTACTCTCTCAGCAGAATGTGCTCAGTGCCATGAATGTCAGTGTTGTTACTATTGACAAATTCTATGGTGGCTGTGCAGTTCACCTGGGCACCTTCTAGGCTTTTCCCCCTTCTCTGGGTAGAAGGAAATAATAGTAGATTCACGGTGACAAAATTTGCGTATGCATGCTTATTTCTTGAAGAACCTGCAAATAAAAGGTAATAGTGGAACCTTAGGCTGAAAAAAACCCCAAGACCACAATAATAAACTTTTAGAAGAAAACATAGGTGTATGACACAGGAAGAGCAGTTATTCTTGCTTAAGGATGTAATGATGCAATGTTTATCCTTCCTGGAGCTATAGTTTTTATTGCTCCAACAGTTCAGAAACAATAGTTGAGAGTTAGTGTGACCTGATATAAACTAAGCTCATTACATTCATCTTCAACAGATAATTAATAATTAACATATAACCTTTGGCTTTCCTTTTATCTTTAAGTATTGACAGAAGTCTCACAAAAACCTACTATCTGTGGGAAAAAATGCTTTGAAATGCAAAATTTAATTAAAATTAATGTAATGTTTTAGGACAGTTGTATAGTAGCAAAAATACTATAGGGAATATGAATATTTGAACAGACCATTATTTTTATCTATGCCGTTCAATTTATACACAAGCAATTTCTGGAAAACAGAATGCCATTTGATATTTTAGATGGAATTTATTGGATTGAGTGCCCCCTGGCAGTTAAATTATAACATCGGTAAATTACTCTAGTCTGCTTTAGCAATCAATTGACCCACATGTAATTAACAAAAATGAAACCACAATGAACCCTTTAATTTGAGCTTTTTTGTTTTTCTATGCTCCATGTACATTTTGAAAATCCCAGTTAATTAGACTTTTTGTGTCTAAATAGCTGTATGTTCTTCATCTTTTATGTTTGTGCAGTCATAGTAAGAAATGCTGCTGGAGGAGACAGGGAGGAAGTAGTATGTCCCAGTCAGGAGAGATTTGGAAGACAGACATTTGCTTACTGGTGTTATGGGTGTCCTTGTGCACATTGCTGCGCTGCCTGGGCTATCGCTTTTCCCATCTGTAGAACAGAATCAGTCATACAGGTCATCTTTATATGCTTTTCATTAAAGATGCTGTTGCTGTTAATTGGGCGAGCTTATTCTCATTACTGTTTTGCTTTATTCCCCAATAATTCTGTTTGTCCCTAGGCAATTTATTTAGGCATCTGTTCATTTAGGCAGGCAGAGTGAGTGAAATGGGCACTAGATTGCTCTCTTAATTTTTGTCTGGGTGCGTTGCTATTAATCAGAGATAGAAACATGTGACATACAGCCTGTTATTTTAATGTGTTATCTTTAATACATATTTCAATATTTGATAAACTATGTTATGAGAATATGAAATATCTCATATGTATTTAATTTTCAGCTTAATTAAAATCAACCATCCATTTCTTAGGGTTTTATGCTTTCTGAGTATGTTAATGATATACAGTACTGCTTCTGCACTACTTTTTACCTACTGTAATAATTTATGTCTTCACAAAGTTAAGGAATATTTCCAGAATAGCTGGAGCATGTTACAAAAATACCATACCCGTGCATATGTGACCTACGTGCGAGTATCAGACACATCAAATTTTGACTTAATACCTTAACAGTGTCCATTAGTAATATTCATGAACTTGTCCTCTTCCCCATTCTTGTGGAAAGCAAGTCCAAACTGTTAATGTTGTTAATGACTAAATCAACCATGTGTAAAATGTCCAAGTTTCACCTCTGGTTAGAACATTCAGTGTACTGTGTATATAGAAAACAATGAACATAAATCATTTCAGTAGAATGGGAGGAAAAGAGGATCCAGACAATTATAGTTAGTAAATGCCCAGAAACATCCTTCAACGAAACCTAAACTCTTCGTAAGCACCTATGAAAAAAAAGATGAAGAGCTTAGATGTTTTTTCATGAACCAAATCACGTGAAAAAAGATTGTTTTTCTTCTAAGGTAGGATAATAGTTCTTTTGGATGGAGGAAAAAGCATCTGATGCTGTTACATTTTGGTGTTATAAAGTCTTTAAAAAGTCTATCACGTGATATTTTAACAGGTAAAGCAGGAAGACATTGTCATGTTTGCATAGCTGTGGAGTAGGTGCAAAATGGGTCAGAAAAACATACTTAGATGTTCATTATCAGTAATTCATTATCAGGTATTAAGTATGTGTTGACTGTAGTTAACTACAGCTTAGCTTCAAAGAATTGCCCTAACTCCAGAACATGTCATGGTTTTTATTAGTGATTGAAGTTATATAATTAGAGAATACACCTGTTAAATTTGAAGATAGTAGAAGCTGGGTCGCAAACGTGTTGCAGGCAGGTTTAGACTTCAAAATAATCTCTACAAATTGGATTGAATTTCCATACTGGTGATATAATCTTCACAGAAACATGAAAAAACGCTGACTGTGCTACAGTTCTTCAGAACTGATCGATGGCTTATAAAGGTTCACAAGCTGAATGCAAGTCAACAGCAACCTAGTTACAAAAAGAAATATATTACTGACTTGTATTGGTTGAAGTAGTAACTCTAAGGCATCTAATTCTTGTGCTTTACTGAGTATGGCCTTAACTGGAGCATCATATCCAGTTTTAACATCCTCAGTTCAAAATATCTGAACATTTTGAAGAGCAACTAGGATGTATGGCAGTCTGTAGTTGTGTGATATGAAAGAAAAACATGGAGAGATGGAGTAACAGCCTTGAAGGTAGGGAGTGGAATAATGTGTTTGCTCTATCTGTCATAGAAAGGACAAGAAATGAGGTGTCTGTGTTGTAGCAAAGAACATTCAAGTGACACAATGTAAAATAATAAATTATAATGATTAGGAAGTTGTAGTTCTAGAGTAAGTTTACTTAGAGATTCCAGAGACCCTCTATCATTGAAAGCCTTTAAGACGGAGATAGGCAAATACAGGACAGAGATGAGAAGACATAGATATGTCTTTGCAGGGGTGTAGGTGGTCTCTTGGCAGTCTCCTGAGGTCTCTTTTGGCCATATAATCTTACAATTAACAAAACCCACTACTTAATGTTGTAAGTCAAGGAGAGCTATTTTGTACATACCAGTAGCATTTTTATTTATCATAGAATCACAAAATGGTTTGGATTGGAAGGGATCTTTGAAGATCACTTAGTCCAATACCCCTGCCATGGGCAGGGACACCTGCTAAGGTTGCTCAAAGCCCCATCCAACGTGGCCTGGAACACTTCCAGGGAAGGGGCTTGCACAACTTCTCGTAGACTGCTTACTTCTAGGTGACAGAAAATCACAGTAGCGTATATCTGTAATAGCGCTGTAATTGTACCTGTACTTCCTCATTAAAGACTATTTTAAAATCCACATGAATTTGATATTTATACTTTCTTTGCAAAGCTGTGTCCCAAATGACAATAAAGGCAAGTAATTATTGAGAAGTTCAGTTGTTTTTCTATTGAAAAAGCTTTTAAATTGCAGCTTTCTTCTTTATAAATCTCATATGCGTAAATACAGCCTTTGATGTTAGTGATATCATGGGCCATGATTAAAACTTGCAAAATCTTAGATATTAGAAAATTAACCACTTATACTTTATTCCATTTAAGTTCCTATCCATAATGTCCATCCAACTGACTGAACCACTCTGTGATTTTTTTTTTTTTAATTTTTAACTACTATTTGTATTTTTTGATTTCATGATTTGAGCTGTATTGTTTTGGACAGAATATGCCTTTCATTGTGCAGTGCTACAGGCTTCTAGTAAGAGTGGCAAGCAAGGCAAGATAGCTTATGTGAGATTACAATTGGAAACTATACACAGGTCAGAAATTGAGCAAGTTTTTGTTGAGCTTCTGTTTGTTGGGTGTGTTGTTTTTTTTTTTTACTGAGGGGGTTTGTGGGTTTTTTGGGGGTTTTTTTGTGTAATACATATTTTTACATTTCTGGTTCTTCTTTAGCTGAACCAGTTTCACTAGCATTTTAATATACATGGACATATTTTTTTCCACAGCACTGTTTAGCATCTTGTACAGAATTCTGATCAAAGGTAGAATACTGCATCTTCGTGAGTTGTTCTTCTTGCCTTCCTGTATCCCACAACAGATGATTTATCTGTCCTGCTGATGGACAATACAGTAGATTTCCACAACTTTCAGAATGGCTTGTAGGAAGCTAACATATTTTAAGCATACTTTCTTCTGCTATATAATTAGTAACTTACATATGACCTTTGGATTTCCTATTATCTTGTATCATTGATACACATTATATAAAATCACACAGCTTGAGTAAAAATTGCTTTGAAATGCAAAGGCTGATTAAAATGAGTATAGTATTAACTTAGGACATTTGTATTGTTGAAATATAGTGTTTAGGACATCATCAGTGTTTGAATATACTATTAGTTTTTCCATGTTGTTTGTGCCTAAAAGTGGGTTTGGGTAAAAAATTTGAATCAAGAACAGTGTGACACAAGGACTAATTGTTTTACCAATTGAAATGCATACAAATTGCAAAACAATAACACACCTACAATGTGCTTTTTATTTTTGTTTTTTTTATATGTCTATTTTCAAGGCTTTTATTAATCAGAAATAATACTATGGTATAGAAACTCACCAAATCCTTCTTTGACAAAGATATTTATCTACAGGCTAAAAATCTCACTTTTAGTGAAAGGTAAGCAGCTTCATTTAGATTAAACTTTTTTGATGGAAGAAGCAAGCAAGTATATATTTCTAAAATAAAGAAATATGGTGATTTAGCTGGATTGCTAGCAAAATAGGGTATTAAGAAATATAGTCTAGCATCCCAGCAGTAAATAGGTTTTTCTAGTAGTTGATACAATCAAAAATTCACTATCAACCCATATAAAAGTCTCATTCATAGGTAAGACTTACAGAGTCTATATCACTCTATTTTGCTAGCATCTCACTTGGGTCAGTCTGATACCATAATTTAAAAAAGTTTCCACTGTCTCTGAGGGATCTCTCTCTAATCCAAATATTTTATGGTATGCTATTTCTGCTACCTGCTTGAGCATTGACTTAACTTTTTTGTTGCATCCCAATTCTTAAGCTCCGTAAGTGCCCATTTGCTGCTCAGTCCTGCAGTGTTCCTGCATCCAGTACAGATATTTATAATTTATGGGAGTTCTAACTCCAAGAGTGAGGAAAGCATTATCTTCTCTCACAGAATCATAGACTAGTTTGGGTTGGAAGGGACCTTATAGATCACCTTGTTCCACCCCTGTTGCCATGGGCAGGGACACCTCCAACTAGAGCAGGTTGCTCAAACTCCTGTCCAGTCTGGGCTTGGTTGATGCTTATTTGATGCTTTTAACATGAGTTACAGGATATATCTGTCTGAAAATACTAGATTTGCTTTTCTCGCCATATTGGAGGCAGGCCTCAGGCACTGCTTGTCATGCAGTATATTCTTACTATTTTACTCAGTGGCCTCCAGGTGGGAAAGTAGTGTAACTGTTTACAAAATGTTTCTCTGATCGGAGATTCAGCTCCTTGTTGACTTAGTCGCTTTGTGGAACTTGTCCCTCCCTTAGCAGTTTGTGATGCAGTATTTACTAGATGGCTACGCACCAGTTGAAGAAACTTCCTTAAGTTGCAGCCTGTCAAAAATATGTTATTGGTATTGGTAGGAAATCAATGAATATGAATATGAATAAAAAAACGCTTTGACTTAGTTCCCACATTTTTCTATATGAAAACTCTTCCCTATTTTCCCTTGAGTTCATTTTAAGAGCTAGCCTTATCTGTCCATCAGATACACTAAATATTTCCAAATGGTCTTCTGAAAACATTTTTTTGTTACTCCCAGTTAGTTCTGCCTTATGGGATGAAGTACTGTGTAATATTGTTAACAGAAAGTATATGTCATTCTCTAGTTTACCATGGTGACGTGGCACAAATGAGTAATGAGCAAATAAGGAATATATAGGCATAACTCCACCTACATTTAATGCTTTTTCTGCATGTTCTAGGAGACAGACTAACATTTTTAATAGGTAAAATTGTTGGAAGGGTAATGCTGTAGAAGATCTTATCAGATTTCCTATGGATTTAAGGGGTTAAAACTTTTCCCTTTAATGTTATCTGAGTTGCTCTAATCTAGATAGTGTTATGCTCCATCATGACTTTGTATGTCAACCTTTTAGCCTCTGCTGCACTTGTGCATCTCAACCCTTTTCAGTATGGTACAGTGTGCATGGTGACTTTGTGTTGTAGCTGTTCTGTACCTGCTATGCTTTACAAGGGTGGGTGTGATTGCTTTGAAGACCCTAATACAGTCTGTAGTTCACAGTCCCAAATATTAATTTTATTTTAAACAGGGAAAAAACATACTATAAAAATAAATTTTTTATTTTTGGAGAGCAAAAAACTATATTTTTTATCTTCTTTTATTTACATTTTTCTTTGATTTTCCCATCTCAAAGTACCATAAAATCAGCTTTTGATCTTCACATGTTCTTAAAACAATCCAGTAATGAAGTGAACAAAGGGAAAAGGTAAAAAAGTAAAATTGTTTATGAAAGATAGTAAATCAAATGATAAGGAAATAGGCTTTTTATTTTCTGATTAAATTAGAATAACGTTTTGGCTCTAAAACATTACACTGTGACCTCACCCCCCATACCCACATAAAAGTTTGTCAAGTGGTGCTTATGTGCTTTTGATAATAATGAATGAAGTTCTGAAGTTCTGGAGAGTTTCATTCCCATTTTAGCTGTTGAGTGTATTTAATATGTCTCATTAACGTACTTGTAGAGTTTCTTCTTCAAGATAAATGTTTGTTGAATCCTTATTGAAGGTGCCTTTGATGTTGAATGGCTGGTGCTTGTGATAACAACCGAGTAGTAACTTGCACAGATTCCAGTACAATCATGTCTTACAGCAGGTCATTGTTGTCTGTGAGTGAGACAAGCATACTTTGTACGACTCTCTATAGAGATTATGTAACTATATACATTGGGACTCACTGGTTCAGTAAGGAAAAAAATACACCTTTCTGATATCTTAGGGGGTTTATAATCATATTTTTCTTCAGACTGAAACTCATCATTGACAGAGTGATGTTCTCTTTGGATTTAGTCTTTTAATAAACAGAAAATAATACTGAAAAGCAAATTTAAAAAACCCACACTTTTATTTTCTTTCCATGATACTGGCATCAAATTTCATTCTTCTTGGAAGAAAAAACTGTGTCACTGCCTTAACATTCATGATTAAATATACACCACTAATTGCATTGCCTTTGTGTGCACAAAGGAATTTTCTTTACTGCACCACTGCTGGGAAGCACGGGCAAGCTTTGACACATACAATTTCTGCTGATGTAAGTAGCAACCTTGAAGGTAAAACCAGGCTGAGAATGGTTGTTCTGAGTTTTGCATGGATACTCAGACACTCAAAGGAAAACATTAGCAGTATCTGGGGACATTTATTATGGTGATTGTCACCGATATTTGCACCTGTATATTATGGTGGTGCTGTCCGGTTTATTGTTTCTTGGGAGGTGCCTCTGATGGCTAGTTAGGAATGACTGGGGCTTATCTGGGACGAAGAGCGTTCCTGACAAAACAGACTGGCACAATCGAGCTTAAAACAGTTGGCCACTGACTTGGGGAGCCACAAGGAAAGGGGACCTGAGGTGACCCCAGCGTGGGCAATGCCCTCACCCACCTCGCACTATCCTTCAGGGGCTGAGCCTGGTGGAGCACAGCCAGGAGGTGGAAATGGGGCCCATTGACAGCCCAGCTGATCAGCCAAATCCAAGGGCCACCCAGGGTGTCCAGACAGATGTAAACCGGCACAAAGTCAGACACAGGGCTGGAGACAAGGCTAATAAAAGGGTTCAAGTCCATACACTTGATTGGGCCATGGCAGTTAAAATGTCTTAGTGTCCTCAGAGTCCTGATACTTACTCTGAAGGTTGTTGCTATGAGTTTTAGACATTTTATCAACTGTATAGTTGTATGGGGTTCTTTTCAAAAATAATCATAGAATCATAATGTTTGCTTTCTCTTGAAATATTTCTTTGTTTGTATCATGTTCTAAAAATATTTTTATGTTTAGCTGCTATTCAGTTATGCCTAGTAGCTTCCAGAAGTAAAAATTAGCTATGGCAAAGCTTTTTCATGAGAAGCTTCCCCAAATAAGTGAGAAAGTTGTTCACTTATATTCATTTTATCGTAATATTATTCTCTGCCAGAAAATATGGAAGAGGTCGTAATAAGCATATTAAATCATCTTATATCTTTCTTCCCTTGTCCTCATGATTATATAGCTGGTATCTCTGATTTTCTTTCACTATTCTCATTCCCTCTCACATCACATACATCAGTTTCTCCTTCCTGTTATTCATCATTGTCTTTTCTATTTTGCTAGTACTTGAATATGCTCTTATGAAACACATCTCAGCCGTGTTGTGTTTTTGTTAAAATTGGCACTTCTAAAAGGTTAGGCCTCTGCCTTTTGGCTGTTATAGTTGAACTCAATTGTCAAAATGATTTCTCTAGATTGATGACTCTTTAGAGAAAGCACCGCTTCTGCCTGAGTGCATTGCTGGTACATAATAATCATTAAAGCTGAAACTACCTCTTGACTGTCAAGATCACCACACAAAAGTTTTGAGAGGACAGAAGGGACAGTGGAACTTGGTGTAACAAAGAAGAGAGGATGCAGCAGTGTAATATTACTGTCTTGTTTCTGGAGAGCACTTGCCTCACTACCCAGGGCCAGAGCAGGAAGGGCAATGGGAAGCTGAAGACTCTTAAACCTCTAAATTTGGTCATGAACGTTTTTAGGGCTTTCCTCATCCACAGGGATGAACCCGAGGGTAGAGAATGACCATAAGGAATAGTGTTTCCAAATTCTATTTATGCTAAGCAGTTGGGCAAGCCATAGTTTAGTATGCACTCAAAGCGAGGGCATAAAAGGAATTGTAAACAAGTTCCAGTAGGAAGAGATTTAAACCAGGTGAGTGGGATTGTTATTTTATCACAGGGATGTGAATGGCTTAAAAGCATATATAATCAAAAAGTATATCAGATATTAATATAGCACAAATCAGAGAGTATCCCTCAGTGCACTAATAGAAGATTATACCATTAATTCTCCAGAAATAGTTCATTTGCTAGAACCTTTCTGAAATAAAAGCAGTAACTATTCAGATTCCCAGATGGTTATTTACATTGGACACTTTTTAATTTAAAAATATCTACAAGTAGCATTTTATTAATGCTTTTAATTTAAAAAATTGTCTTCTCATTAGTGGTACATATACAGCAGAATATGAGGCAATGCAGAAATTGAAAAAGTAAGCTGTAATACATGGCTTAAAGAAGAAAAAACAGGTTGCGATCTGTTAACATGAATTTCAGACACAGCGAGTTAAGATTGTTTCTCTCAAATCAGGGCACTCTGCGGAGCAGTACCAGTGAAGGAGAAAATCCAGAAGACTCTCATCCCATCATTATGCTTGATGTTAGGGATGAATTAATAGGTCATTACCTATGTATTTTCCCAACAGTTATTTGCTTCAGCAACTTAAGCTACTTGAACGTATAAATGTGCCTGCCATTGCTTTGTCCTACGCATAGAAAGAACGCATTGGCAAAAGTAAAGGGCCAGCTGAGGCTGGCAGGAGGTTTGCGTTGCCCTTTAGAGTAATGTACCTTTCCACTGAGACCTGAAACTTGGTTTAGATGCCTAAAATGATAACGCAGGAATTCCCCTGTGTTGTAGGATGTAACATAAACTGAGAGTAATATGTTATGCAAGTTTCTCATCACAACTGCTTACCCTGTATCTCTGTCTGTATATATGGGTAGTCCATATGTAAAAAAAAAAGCACAAAGTAAGCCTTTCATCCCCCAAAAAAGACATCATGAAACGAGTGGGCTGAAGGGGCTGCAAAAATACAGCTAAATACCGCTAAGTACTTGTACAACTTTCAGCTCGTGCCTCTGTGGTGGGAGCTACTGAAAGAGTTTGGTTCTTAGAGATGGGCCCAGTAGAATTAGGTAATGGTTGGACTTGATGTGAAAGGTCTTCCAAGCAAAACAATTCTATCATTCTTTATTGCTTGGCTATGTTAGATGACTTGCCAAATGGAGAACTGTAAGGTCCACTGTTTTACACATTTACCCTTAGAACTTGCTCTAGTTTATATGCCCCCCTTTTTTTTTATTTCTTGGAAGAGAGTATTAATAGCCCAAACCGGGTAGTTTTTGGTATCTGAATGTAGTATCAAGTTTGATTCAATTTCACTGCACATTGTGTCCAGTAAATGTTCAATATTAGCTTTTAGAGATGCCATTTGCTACTTTATTAATATTTTTTCATCTTTTGTGTGTTTTGGGAGTACAGATCTGAAACACAACTTTATGTCAGAGGAGTAAATTCTGTGGCAAATTCTGCCACTAAAGAATAATATTATACATTCATATAACTAAAAAATCCTGAAAAGTCTTCATAGTTAAATTGTTTCATTTTAAATGTATAACCATACATACCCTATATATTTTATGTAATTGGCATGATTCACAGTCTTTATATGTTTAACTTTGTTGTAGATTACACGAAGAAAACAGGAGCAGTGATCACTGATTTTGCTTTAAGTTGCTGGATTTTGTTCAGTATCTTTGAGAACTTCTGGTGATGCAGAGGTTCAGGATGCTTCTACAATGCACCTTGGACTCCTTTTGGGTTGTTTTTTTCTTCATAGCATGGCATTTTTAAAAGAGTGCAAATGAAAGTTACCAGTGCAGCAGGCATTTTAATACCTGAAGGAATATTTTGTGCTGTTCTGCATTGCTTTTGGCATGTGTTTGTTCTGATTTTAGACCTTTAGAATGAAACTACGCATATTTGTCACGTATTTCACAACTTTCAGGTGTTTTGAGGTACTTTTTATAGAACTGTAGAATCACAGAATTCCTTCAGTTGAAAAAGACCTTTAAGATCTTTGAGTCCAAAGATATTATGCTTAGTATTAATTGATATTTTTCTTTTACTACAGAGAAATAGACTTAATTCATGTCAAATAATACTTTGGGTTGTATCACTTAAAAATTAAAAGTTTTGGATACACAATCTTTAAACGTTCAAAGCTTGACATCACTGAAAACTAAAGACTTACTTACCCTTAAAATGGGACATATCAAAGGCAGCAGAGATATTTAACCACAGTTCCCAGTTAATTTGCTTTGCAGTCAGTGTTTACTCCCCTTTATTCAGTTTATCAATTGCCCACAACTGCACCTTTTTTTTTATTGGTAGTGCGAAGAATAATACATAATACATTTGGTTGAGAATTAATTAAAATCAATTTATGGTGACTTCAGTGAGCGTTGGATTCTGCCCCATTATCTGGACTGATGTTCTCATCGCCTTTCACAACTATAACAGACATACTTTAGATAACAACACTGTAAAAACAGGGCACTGACATCACTGGAAATGATCATATTATTCATTGTTAGGCAGGACCATAACTGTTACAGTACTCTTTGTACCTTTATTGTAGCTGAATGAAATGTCATCATCTAAGTTTCATAAAATGTACCTTAATAAGAGGTGTGTGAATAACAACAATTCTACTCAGCAGATGAGCACTGATACAGAGATAATTCAGAGATGTTGGATTATAAGGGAGTTCTGGTGTTTTTTTCAGGTGATTATAACGGCAAAAGTGTTTTGTGCCCTTGCTACAAAGCTAACAAAGCATTATATTGCCACCTGGCCATCTGTTAGGATAAAATGATTCTAATTTTCAGTGATGTTACTTTTTTTTTCCCTCCAAACTTATGATTCATATTTCACATATTAAATGAAGGGGAATTTTTTTCCAATGTATCTCAGCTGAAAATTTGTTGATAAATTTTGTGTGCTTGTAGCTACATACCCACTTGCACTATTTGCTCAGGGAGGGTGGCAGTTATATTTTATACTTTGTTCGAATTTTAACAGAGGCAGCTACCATTTTTTTGCTTGGTGTTAGCTAAAGCAAACCTACGCAGTTTTATATTCTGGGAAACAGATTATGTTTGCTTGCAGCCAAGATGCGTTGCCAACTCGTTCACTCTCACACGGGCGCACTCTCACCTTTCCTGTGTCCCTCCCCAACTGACATATGCTAATGCGGCTGTTTCTGTGCTGCTGCTGCTCTTTTGCTGGCCATAACACATTCTCGGATAACCTTAATTCCATGAGAATGATTCTGATTTATTTGATTTTATTAGCAACGTCATAAACATAAATAATTGCCTTTCATTTATGTAAATGCATTTCATGTTTTGAGATGGAACAACTTGTAGTACCTTTTGGTTTAAGAGATACACAGTTGCCACATCCCACCCAGGAGAGGGAAATAAGTGACTTAGACTGATAATTCCCCCATTGGAGTGGACAACGGTGAGACAAGTCTCAAGGTCCATTCACAAACGTTTGTTAATTTATCACAATGTATAGATTGGACTCACAGTAGTTGGTTTTATTTACAAGACAAATTAGGGCAGGCAGTGTACTATGACAATGATAATCAGGAAGAGACTAGGTATACAACAAACTACAGCAAGATCCATATTACTTAATGATAACAAGGAAAAAGGACATATAACAACTTCTAACAGGCAGTATTATACTTAATGATTACAAGATAGAAACTACGTATAAACTAAGCAAGCAGTATGATAGACCTTGCATTACTTGATGAGAAAGGAGAAAGGGAAAGAAAGGTGAGGGAAGGAGAGAAGTGGAAAGAGAGACAGAGATCACTGGTCTAGGTTCCTGTGTTGGTCCTGCCAATGAGGGTGCAAGGATAGGGTCATCTTCTCTTCCTGCACTACTACTTCTTGTTGTCTTCTCTGTCTACATTCTGCTGCTGCTTCTTTCTTCTTCTTCATTCTTCCTTCTTCGTTCTTGGTTCTTCCTTCTTCTTTCTACTGCCTTCTTTCTTCCGTCTCACTTTTTTGCTTGTCCTACCTCAATTTATACACACTTTTTATATATGCAGACATACAATATGTCCAGTAGGGAAGCAGATAATTTCATTGTTTATGACCATATGCAATTGCCTTATCTCTCTGAGTGATATGCTATGAGGCAAGGCCATCCTGCCTTTGCAAGACACCTTCCCTCATGCATAACTGGGCCAAGGCTGTTTGAGGCATCTTCTTCTTAGCCTTATCAGGTCCCCTACCACATTCCATTTGGCACTTACTAGTTTGCCACATAGGACCAGAAACCAGTCTTGTTTTTGACCAAGCTGGGGGTTTGTAAAATGTCAAGAAATGTTTAAGGCCAACATTCATACATCTGTCCACTAAAACAGTGTGGAAATTTAGATGCACAGTGTGTCAACTTATCCTTGAATATAACTCTGTTGTCTCACATAGAGAAAAACAGGATTAATATATCACTATAAATCTGTATATCTTGTGCTGGGAATATTGCCTTTGCTCTTTTCTGTAGCTGTGATCATCAAACCCATACTTTAATCGTACAAAAAGTATAAGATTAAGATTTTGCTCAGGATTATCAAAATTCTGTACGCAAACCCAATGTTTCCTCCTAAAACCCACAAAGAGGAAATAGCATAAATGGTCTATGCAAGAATTGCATTTACTTTGTTTGCAGATCTGAGCACCTTTGTTTTTTGAGGATTATACAAAGTGAACATATGTGGAATAGTGCTACCAGCTTGCATTCTTTGATAAATCCAGACATGCAGAAGAATGCTGGTGGCAGAAATTCTAGGATACTAGTGTTTCTAATAGTTAAAACAAAATCTGTGAGATTAGAACACAAGTTGTTGGATGAATGTGTTTCACGCGTTAAATATCAAATGTTAGTATCAAATGTATTTGGCATTCTTTGTTTTCCGTAGATCTTCTGTAGCATACACAGAGATACAAGCAGAGAGATTTCCATTCATAATTTGGGACAAAAAAGTGTTCCATTTGCACAAAGCACCTGATTTGTACTGAGAGGCTTTTATATGCCTCTCAGAGAGGAACTATGAGTACTTCAAGGAATATTTTGTCTAATGTATGAGTTCAGAGAACCTTATCACAAACTTTTGCCTATGGAAATAGTGACTATGTGATCTTTCACTGTCCTCTGTATCCTCCAAAAATTTGTAATCCATTGGTCAGTGTCACACTTACTGAATAAAAGAGAAATCACAAGGGTAATTTAACTTCAACAAATGCCAGTAAAATAAGGGGATAATTAGAGGACAGAGACCCATCCTATTCCTCTTGTTGAGGGAGGGACCAGTACACCTACACTTGTCAGTAACTGACAAACCACTCTGTGTGTAGATGCAATAACCTGTTCCAAAGCACAGCAGAATTGACAAAGAGAACCCTAGGGAATCTGATATCCTTATGAGTGAGGGAAGATGAACCCTCAAGTCAAAAGGAATCAAAGCTTCATTAGTTCTGCTTTAATGTATTTTTTGTGTTACACCTTTTATTGCCATCAAGTAGCAGGATCTTAATCATACAGGCTATTGAGGCTTTTTGGTAGAATAAGTTTTCCTGAAAGGGGAATACCATACCTTATTTAGAGATTTTTTTTAAGTCCGTCTCAGAACATGCAGGGCACCGAGTTAACTATTTATAAGTTTTTCATTTGTACAATAACTAGAAGGGGCTTGAATGGGATAAAATCTTTTGTGATCTAACTCAGATACTTTCCATTAGTAGAAACAAAAAGTCTTAATCTGTGTCTAATGGAAATGCATGCTGAAGATTTCATCTCATCATAACAGAGATGACATAATCTGATTTACTCTTGGGCTTCAAGTGTTGTGAATTGGCCTTAGCCTGCATTTACTTGTTCTCCATAGTCCTTTGCTGAAAGGCATTGTCAGGATCAAAGCCATCACAGATAGTTTAACTTGCTGCTGTGATTTCCTTGCATACATCAAGGTTCTAGGACATCCTCTTGCTTATTCATCTGGGATATCCCTTATTTCTCTGAAAGATCAGAAAGAATCTGGAATTAAATCAAACTGCTGAGTAAACTGGTGTAATACATTTTGGAATCATTTAAGTTGCTATGCAAATTCATTAGGCTCTGTTATCAGAATATCGTACAGTGCTTGTCATTAATTTCACCTGTTCAGCAGTCATCTGATTTAACAGCTTTGCCTTTTCAATGAACTTTTTTGACTAGATGGTCTGTTGAATTTGGCTTCCATGATAATGATGAATCTATAGATCCATTTTCTTTTCTAGCTAAAGAACATCATAATCTACAGAAGAAAAAAAATGAGTCATCTAAAATTAAATATGAGCCTTGTAAATAGTATTTTTTTGTAATATGAAGTATATAAATATAAGATTATGCCACGTTCAACTCAATTTTACCTTCAGGAATAAAAACTTATGAGGAAACATTTTAGCTTAGCTGACTTTCTGTGTCAGTAGCAAAATACCATTGAAAAACCACAGTATTTGTAGTACTCATAGTATTCAAAACCACAGTATTTGCATTAGTAAATATTATTTGCTAAAAGGAGAATAGTGACAACCATCAGCCCAAAGTAAAGCCAAACATCAAAGCATAAGTGTACTCTTGCATTTGTTGTCTGACGTCTGAGGTTTAGTGTTGCTGACATCTGGAATATTTCTCAATGTGTTTGTGTAATGTGTTTCTCTCTGTTATTGATCATACATCCATTTGCCATGCAGTCAGATTTTCCTAAATGTTTGGAGCCTCAATTTTATTCTCTCTTCCTCTCTCACTGCAGCAATTTTACAATTTTCCTCAACAAATACTAGAAAAGAGTCAAAAGTTCAAGAGCAGACCAAAGACAACCACCAAATGGAACTGTTGCACATGGAAAATGTAGCTGTGGTGATTCATTTGGATTTAAGGGAGATTACGTTTGTGTTACTTCTCCCTGACCAGAGCTTTAAGATAATAATTGAGCGGTATTGGCACAGATTGACAAAGATACTTCATATCTGCCCATGCAAGTGGGATAGAGGGTGAAGAAGCATGATTCAGTGCAGTGTGGGTAGACCAAGGGAATGTAGATATTCAATGAATGATTCATATCTTTCTGTTGTGTTGGAATATTGACCTCTTTTACTGACTCACTGAGAAATACTTTTAACTTCTGTGGATGTAGATTGTTCTGGGTTTCCATTGGGGTCAGCACTATAAGAGATACCTGTCGGGTGCACTGCTTGGTTTTTTATTAAAGAGATTGTGTATTAGTTTAGAAAATTTTGTCCCTTTGAAACATGAGTGAGAATTTACATTGTATTAACCTGCTCCCTTAAATTAGTAGCAACATTAACCTACATCTCCTAATTATATGTGTCTTAATATCCACAGTGAATATACAAAAGAGCACTTATAACACCTGGAAAAATGCAGATTTCTATTTATAGTTTGTTTTATTCCTGTTAGGAAATAGTCTCTGTTTAACAGCGACTGTAATTTCCTTCATATCTTGCAAGCATGCAGGGTAACTTAATTTAATAAAAACTTGCAAGGTTTTAGTTTGTTTCACCACAATTAGTTTTTAGTTCCTCTGAAAGCTTAAGGTAGATTTTGCTTTCTCAGCTGCTTATTTTTTTCCCATCCCATTGCTGAAATCTCATGGGCCGGATAATCTACAAAAGCCCAGCAGCATAGCTACTGTGATAATAAACACTTAGATTCCCCAGTCAGATATTATTTTAAGTTACTGTGACACACTCTGCTCTTGAATAAATGTTTTTATTTAAAATGTGTAATTTGTACCGAAGTCTTTTATAACTGAATCATTGAATAATCATAAGACAAGGCCCTGAACTAGCAACGGAAAGGTCAAGAGAACGTGGTCGATAATTATGTGATCGCGTTGCGACTTCGGGCAGCAGACTTTCTATGTTGCCACAGACTATCAGGCTTTTCTGGGCGATGGACAAAATGGTAGCTGGCACAGCGTGTGTGTTAGATCTCTGTCAGGAAGCTTAACAGAGAAATGTGTTCCAATAATGTGAAATATAGCACATAGGGAGTCAAAACAAATGAGTTCAGTTTGACCATTGTTGGGCTGGAAGTGTGGACTGCAGCAGCCCTAAGAACAGATCTGAATTGCAAAGGGGCTGATTGTTAAATGATTGCAATCGTTTACTGCCATAGGCTATAAAAATTAAAAAGGTCTAAGTGCTCCTTTCAGACAGAGATGGGGAGACTAATTTTACATGAATGCGTATCCTAACAAGATTAGCTGGCTTATTCAGGCATATGAATTGCACTTCTGTTCTTCGTGTTAAACAAGCCTGTATCATCAGAGAGACTCGGAGCTTATCGTGGCCTCAGCCAGGCCTCTGCTTCACTGTGTTTTCCCTGTCTCACTATTCCCATGCTAGATCTCTGAGGTTTTGCCTGTTCTCATGCCGAACATTGCTATTTGTCCTCAGTTTGAATTCTTAGTTTTCTATCCTTATGTTTCTTTATTTTTAACATATTGTTCTCCTAACAACTCTGTATATAATGCAGAATGATGTAATAGTTTACTAATACTGTGCTCACAAAAGAAGGGAAATGATCCATTTTTAGCAGCATTTTGTTTGTTGCAGTGTGTTCTATATTCCTACAACCTCAGTGGTGCTCTTAGGATAGCCCCTGTCTCTACAGCAATTATGCGAGCAACAAAGAATTTTTTTCTTGACATCGAATTAAAGATTGATTTTATATTTTGGCTAGTCTATTGATGATGAACATTAAAAATGACTAGATTACTGCAAATATAAAGAAATGTGTTCTTCCAAAATTTCTTCAGCACTATGCTTCTTTATGTTTTTCTGAAGCAGTCTGGCTGAAAACCTGCTAAAAGCATTAATACTTGTGTCATTTTAGGTGGGTTAAAAGATCTGTAGTCAATGCATCAGTATAATTCTAAAGGAGCCAGATAAAATTTTGATTTGGACAAATCTGGTTTTCTTTTTTCCTTAACTTTAACTTTTGCAGTTTATACCTCACCTTTAAATTGAGGGCTAGTACATCATGCATCACCTCGCAGGAGTTGGAAAAATCATATTTTTAATATATCTTGAAAACATGCATTCATTCAATAACTTGATTTTTATAATAAACCCAGGTCAGTAAGTGTATGGATAACTAGTATTTTTAACATTACTTTTTTCTCACTTTGTATTCTTACCAGGTTACATATACTTAGTGAACTTAGTGTCTACAACTTAAGCAGGGCTTCACTGAGATAATTGCTTTACATAGGACATGCCATTTTCCAAGCCACTTGTGTAAACGTATTTGTATGAATGTATGGGTGCCCACATGTGCATTTTTCTACTGTTAGAAAATTGTCTGGGTGCTAAACTTTGCTGATTTCTCATTTCCTTTTCATTTTTTTTGCTTACATAATTTGCTTACATTACTTACAATTTCATGGACTTTAGATACAAAGGGAAGAATAATAGAACTTACTAACCCAAATTTTTATGAAGAAGTTCATATGCAAGAAGGTTTCTGTGTTGCATGCTCGTATTACAGCAATAACTTGATAACAGTTATTAATAATATTTACACTGCATAATATAATACTAATTTTGCATTAGTTTCATCTGATTACATTTAATTGTATTTCTTTGAATAGAATTTAAATTCTTGAATACCTTGGAAATCTCCTGTTCTTTTGCCCTGTTTTTATTATTACTACTGACTTAGTTCCTCCTTTGTCATTTGGCCGAACAGTTAAAGTTCTGTAAAAGAAACCTAAAGGAAGAAGCAAGCAGGCTAGATAATAAACGAGAAAATAAAAGAAGTAAGTAAGGTAAAAAATTATACGTGAACATTGGAAATAGCATTAAAAATAGCAGTGGGAAAAGGAACACAATAACTTCTAACAGTCAGTGTTAGATGTGCCTCAGAAAAACTGCTTCAGTTCTGACTCTCAATTTTTGAAGTCTAGAAGGGACAGATTATTGAAGAGCCTGATATACATCCCTCTTTTATGTGCATGTGATTTAACATGACACTGGACATCTTTTTCAGGACCCAGATAGGTAATGTTTTTTGTTCATCAGCTTTCTTGACAAGTTAGTTCTCTATCAATCTGTGACTGTCAAGAATTATTCTGATTTATTAGTTGTATGGTGAGGTCTTCTGTGATACCTGCCATGTTCCACTGCTCATGACCCATGAAGAGTGAATAGATTTTTGAGGTAGCGTCTGCCTGGTAGCACATCCGAGAACAGCTTTAGAAACTGGTGAATGCAGCATCCCATCTCATCATGGCCAAATGCTTATGCGTATTAGCTATACATAATATGACGATACATAGTATAACCAACACCAACATCCTAGAGTATGGTACAGTACTACCCTTACTTGTCTTAAGTTAGCTTTATGTATTCAGAAAAAGTAGCTCCATTCTGCATTTACAAGAGTCTTTCAAAGGGTCTTGAGAAGCAACCAAAGTGAAAATCCAGATAAGCCTGATTTTAAGGTGAGGTGCTGTCTCTGTAACGGATAGCAGGTAAGATCAAGTTTGCACCTTTGTGACTTGCTTTATGATATATTTGATTTTTTGTATCCATAATCAGCAAAGCACAGCTTTTATTGACTTAATCGCTGACATTTTTATATGCAAGTATCAGCATTTCCAAACAGTGTAACTTGTCTCCTCTTCAGAGACAGCTGGTAAAATAGACTCATTAGTAGTTCCACAACCCTGTTAGCCGTAGCAGCAACTCAGTCACAGTATCACAAAGTCACGTGTCAGAACTACTGGTGTAAGGTTTGAACTCAGGCATTCAAATGTTTAAGAGATAGAGTGTTTAAGAGACAAGGTGCTTAAGACACGTGGTGTTTAAGAGATGGGTGGATGATGCATCAGGGGGCATCGTTTAGCCAGTTGATAGGGCTGGGACAAAGGCTGGACTCAGTGATCTTCAAGATCTCTTCCAGCTGAAACTGTTCTATGATTCTATTCAATAAATTTCAGAGTGGGCCACAAATCTCATCCCTTGTACTACTCCTGCCTTTAGAAAGTTAAGTCTTATTCTGTGCAGGTGAATGGTTTTTCAGATATGGTGTCAGTGACAAAGTGATCTCAGAAATCTGTTCCCAATACTTGAATGATGGTGCTGTTTGTCCTTGGGCTATGGAACAGAGATCAGAACTCAGAAGAACAGCAGCCAAGTGCTATGCACAGGATGAAAAATAAGTGCCAGGATAGGTTTAAAACCCTCTAATTTCCTCAAGTTTCTTTTTATTATTCTGATTAGATCCTTCGTGTTGTTTGTCTTGTTGAAAAATAGATAGGCAGAGAGAAGTGACTGAAGATAGAACCTCCAAGGGATTCAGAGCCAGCATGGAATATCTCTCAGACATACTGCTGCTGGTTGATGAACCTGGTGGTCAAAACCTGGGTCAGGTACAATGAATGAAGAGCAGGAGGAATTGAGATGTCATTCTAGCAGACTTTAGGATTGTCTTTCTTTCCTTCATATTGTATGCCTGCTTGCTCCCTGGCAGCATCCTCATCCACTCGGGATTCTTCAAGAGGGAAAAAAAAAAATAATAAAAAAAATGTTCTGCCTTATTCAAGACTGGCAATAATAAGTTGTCATGAGAGCTGGTTATCAGAGAGCTACAGTAAGAGGACTCTTTGGTTTTATTCTGGTGTAGCTGTGTGCTGGCATGGGTCTACTGATTTGAGACTGAATTGTTTTCTTTTCATGAAATTATGCTGTACTCTGCATGTCTTGCAGAGTCAAACATGTCTGACTTTTTTGTCAGGTTTTAGCAAATGACTTATTATGGCACTTCAAAGAAAAGAAGCATTTTGTTGGCCTTATATTGCCCATCATGGCACATTTAGAGAGCCGTATGAAAGCTAGATTTTTGGCAAACAGGTATGTTAAAAAGATACAGAAATATGTAGACTTTTAATGAAAGAAGTATCATGAAGAAAGTCTGTTAAGTAGTATCCAACTATGTGGAAATAATTTTTGTTTATCAGGAAAATGGCATTTTTCTAATTAACTGGTGTGAATTCCCTTTACATTGTCTATCTACTTGCTTGGTAACATAAAGGCGATCACATTCAAAGTTCTGAAAAGCCAGCTGGCTGCTTTTCAAACGTACAGCCTTGGAAAGTGATTTGAAACTCTTTTGTGCAGTAAAACAAATGTAAATTGTTGACATACTGATGACACTGCACATACTGCCGTTCTGTGAAAGAGCAGAATCAATTATTTTTCCTTCCACAAAATGAATCACCAAGATGTAAACCTAAGCAGGATCTTTTCTGGCTTGAGTAGAAACATTAGATTAGTCAGTGCTTTTCCAGAGGTGACATTTATGACTCACATTTTCTGCGAGCTGATTCATCTTGTTTCTCATACTTTAAATTATTTACACAATTTAATGATAGATTTCTAATTCATATAATTAATGTAGAACACAGTTATTTTGAAGTGTATTGCTTGTATTGAGATGCTTGAGTGGATGAAGAACCTGTCTTAGTTTTGGAAGCTTGAGTGCATGTGTGTGCCTTCTCAGGTCACTCAGACTAGGAAGTGCATTGATGTGATTAAGCACTGTCCTCTGTGGCCAGCTAAGACCACATTTGCTTATTGTTACATGTAAAAAAGAATCTGTCAGCATGAGTTAGTCAGTAGTTCATTAAACTGTTCAACTTTTTTTTCATTATTATTATTCCTGTCCTGAGTTAGATCCTTAAATATAACCTACCATGTTTCTAGTTCTGACCCTTCAAGTAATTAGTAAGTTGGAAAATGGGAGTTAAATCTTCCTTTATGCAGAATGTTGTTATAGCTTTGTCTGTGTCTTTTGCCTTCTCAAATCCTGTGCAAAGTCGTTTTGGAATACTAAGTTAGATGATTTAATAATTCAAAATATTCAAATCATAGAACTGCTACCTTGTAATGTTCATTAAGGATAGCTACCAAAATATTTACCTAAATACCAGTTAGCTATTTCAGCTCACCTAATTTCCATATTGCTGACCAATAGAGCTGTGAAAAACTTGGCTATTAACTTCAAAGCCAACTGAAGTATTTCTGTGTTATATGGATGAGCTGTACCTTCAATTGTTCACTCAAACTGTTCTGTAATGGTTGCACAGGTGATTTACCCTTCTTAATTTTTAGAGCAAGTCTAATAAAATCACATCTGGGTTTTTTTATTTATTTTGGTTTGATTTGTTCTTGGTACTCTGGTTTTTTTTTTGTCTATATGTATACCTTTGAGCTCATAGGAAAGGATAATTTTTTTTAGAAATTTACTTTGAATGCCTTTAACATAGACATCTACATCTGAGCAAACAAGCAGCTGCATGGCAGAAGTCCAGCTCCTTACTGTACCTGCTCAAAGCCTTGGGAAGCCTGAGGGTACCTGCTGCCAAACGAGGGCTGAGGGAAAATGTGGCAGCTGTGAGTAGATCTGGTACCAGGCTCTGTACCCGTGGCAGTTAGCTTGATTCTTAGGACACCTCCAGCTCTCCATCCCAGCACAGGTTCTTCTTCTCTCTCTTTTTTATTTATTTTTTTTTTAACAGCACAGGGCAGCAAGAGGCTAATGTGACACTGACCTCATCCTTAGAGTGACAAAATATAGTTGTTCTTTGTCTACTCAGATTTAACGTTGAGATAATTTAGAGGATAATGTTTTACTTAAAGTCAAACCTGTAAAGCTTTTGAATATTCAGCAATATCATATATGAAATGTGAGACATCACTTTTAAGGTACCTCCAGCTGATATGTATTGCAAGCACCATACTGCCTAACGTAAATGATAATAGAACAAATTCCCTCAAAGATGCAGTATAGCAGACAGCCAAATAAGATCTCAGCTCTCTGAATCACTGAACTCTCAACCTGAGCTTGCTTCATAGCATATGAAGGACAGGAATAATCTCTCTCAGTAATGCTAGTCCACGCATGGGCTTTATTACGACTTAAGCATGCGTATAAAGATAAGGATATGCTTTGCCGAACTGGGATCACTTATGGTCTTTGTGCAATGAAGAAAAGGAGGTGAAGCCCTGTTCTAGCTCTTTTTTTGTTCTCCTTAAGCTGTCTGAGAAGACTTTAGAGAGCCTGGCTGTCCCGCAGGTGGGTAGATGAGAAAGAATCCACTAAAACTAAATTTCTGCCTGACTGATAACAATCAGAACACAGCAAAGAAGGGACCCTCTGAGAAATCTCGTAATCCTGCAGTGCCATATGCCTTCTTTTGTCTCTCCTCATTTAATTAGACAGATTCCTGACTTCTACATCCTAGGAAAAGACATAGAGCTGAGGAGGCTGGAAGTATTATTTAACCATCACTTGTAAAAACAATGGAGATCTTGACCTCACTGGAGTAGACGTTTTTGTTTCTTACATTGTACTTGAGAAGCAGTTTTTCCTTCCAAATCTGTTTAAGGTCAACTTGGAAAGGAAGAAAGAAAGGTTGGAAGAGAGAAAGTAGAAGTTTAGCATAAGGCTCCTGCTATTTGTTTACATACCATATGCTTTCTTATGCACATTTGCACCGGATGATTTTATTTGGATAGACAAGTGAAACATCAAAAAAGTAACAACAGTTTTTGCACAGTGTGAGGCTTCTATTACAGCAGCTTGCCATCCACTGCTAAGTTCACTTCTCAGCTGAGCAGTTTTGAATGCAATACAAAGAGAGAAAGCTGGCACTTTGTTTCATTGTCACAATATTGAAACCAACCACAATTCATAATTGTGCTCATTTTCCTTCCTTTAAAACAGTTCCACAGCTTCCAATATCACATTTTAGCTTAGTGGCCTGAAAAATACACTTGTGTAAATACTCTCTCTGCTGACTGTCAGTAATAATTTCTCAACCCCGTCTCCAACTGCATCTGCATTACTTTGATACGCTGTCAAAAAGTCCTCAGTTTCTAACAAGTCTTTTGAAAACCAGTAACTGATTAGAGGAAGGAAGCATAAAGTTGTAGGAGCAAAGCCATGAGTGCTGAGCATTTAGCATTAGCATTAGTACCTTCACCAGCCCCTCAGTTAAGGGATACACATTACTCAAACCATCAGCATAACCCCAACACCAGCCACACAGCACAACCACACGCAGTACGAGCTGGTTGCCGAGCTGAAGTGGCAGGGAACACTGGAGGGAGGAGGAGGAGTTATTCAGAGAGGCAGTAGAAGTAAAAAGTGAGGCCAAGGGATATGTGATGGGCGTGTGGCGATTTTAGGTCTGTGGATTTGAGGAAGGCTTAAGAGTGATGAAGTCATAGGGGTTATGGAAGAACTGAAAAAAATTTATTAGTGTTTCTTTCAGCACTTCTGCTTCCATCTCTGTTTCTCTGAGAACTATGAGCGAGAGATGGTTTTGTATGTATGCCTAAGAATGGTGGGACTTCATGATACAGGAATAAAAGCGTTTGGATCCAAAAGCCTTGTGTTGTACCCAAAAGCATTCTGATTTATATTGTATCTATAGAAATAGATAATTTCATAGTTTCTGAATGTGTTTTCTATTTCTTTAAAAATACTTGGGAGCAAGGTTAAGTTGAGCATAATATGTTTATCAACAAGGAAGCATTTAAAAATACTTGTGAGGGGAAGAAAAGAATAATAGGTTAGTTGGGGGGTTTGCATGAAGAACAAGCTAGAGTGATGGAATAATGGCTTTATACAGTAGCATAATTAAAACATTAACAAACCATGTTGAGGTCTAAATGGATATGTGATTAATTTCATTTTCCTGAAGTGGGACTCAGATCTCCAAAAGAGGTCAAAGCAAAGCTTTAGATACCATTAAGCCTACACAGAGAAATACTTCTTTGCAAATGTTTGCCACTCCAAGTTTCAGTGCTGCTTGTCAGCTGAAAATTAACAATGTGCATGAAATTAGTTGCTAAATCAGCTTCTCTGGGACTTAATTTAACTGAACAACCTGATTTTTTATTCTTTTTTTGCATATACATTAATGTTTTCCTTGCCTTGTGTAGGAAGATTGACTAGTAGAAAAGGAAAGTATCTCCTGTGATCCAAGAGCCTTCAGTACAATTTCAGGAATGAGGAATGTTTGTTCTGGGTGGCTAAATGAATAAAACTCAAACCTGCTGTACTGGAGATTGAGTTCATAATCCTAGCATTGCCAGAAATGAACACTGTGCAACCCAAACTTTCTGTTTAGTAAGGTGAGATCTCTTCAATACAAAGAGCTCTAGGCTGATCGAGTAATCGATACCAGTCAGTAGTAGTACCGAGAGGAGAACTCCTGTCCTCCCAGTGGAGGACTCCCAAATTCAGTGGAGAACTCCCAAATTCTGAGCCACAGGAAGGCCAGCAATAGCTGTTATTGTTTCAAGAGATGATATTCTGTGTCTCTGGTGAAAAAACTGTTTAGTAGAGACTTGAAGGATTCTCAGGCTTCAATTGAACAAAATATTTACAAATATATTTTAGACTCATCATTCTGCAACAAAGCAAAAAAAGAAATCCTTCTCTCCCACTGAAGACCAGCCAATGCTCGCTTAATTATGGACATATAAATTAGCTGATGATGTAGATTGAACACATATAATGTCATTTTATATCTATATATATGTATAAATATATATGTAAAAAATGCACACACACATATATATGTGCACACTTGCATTATGTGACTCAAAAGATTAGGATATTTCATAAATATTTATTTCAGACACATTAAAAAAATGACACTTTCCAGCATGACACAGAGATTTAAAATCACTTGAGTCAAATCCCCTATTGTGTAACAATGCATTCTTTCATTTTGCAGGACGTTAGAGTGCTTTTGAGACATTTGCATCCATGTGCTAAAATCAGCGTACCAAGAAATGATTTATATATTGGGTCAGTGGTGGTGGTCAAATTGAGTTTGAGTATTTAAGGCTGAGTATTTGTTTCAGCACCCTGGGGTACACCAGTAGAAGTAACAGAGGCTGCTGCATAGGCTTTGTATTGGCTTGAGATTTCCAACCAGATTTAGTCTGCTTTCCCATACTGCGCATTCCTACCCTGCATATGGTGCAGTTTCCCAAAGGACCACCCACACGTAGCTCAGGACAGTCGCATTTATGGTGCACACGTAAAATGGAGTTTCTTGTTTGATTTCCCTCAAAAAGTTTAATGCCCCAAAACTAGTCGGTGAACATAGCCAAAAAGAGAGAGAGGAGGTGAAGGGGCATTAGCTTCAGAACGACACTACCTTATTTGACAAAAGTGCTAATGGTGCTTTCTTGATATGTTCCCCTCTCTTCTTCTGCCTCGCCAACTCCTTTCTGCCCAGCTCCTGTAGAAAGTTCTGCAACACTTCCATCCAAGTTATTTACTCACAATTGGACCTACATTAAAAAAATCTTGAATTTGACATCTGTGCATCTTTTGAGTTAGAAATTATTTGGGATATAAACTATATCTCTGTTTTGTGGGTTTTACCACTGCTGTAACATTTAATTGAATAGTAGTAATAAAGATCACTGAGTAGTGAAAATATTATGTTTCGTTGTTATTCTGCAGTGTCAATTTTTATATTAAAAATCATTTTACTGTGATAAAAGTGTTATAGATATGTGCCAACAAAAATCTTTTTAATCTTTGCTTTTAGCTAGAGCACAAAAAATTTATTTCTTTAAAATCTGTTTTATAGAAGGCTTGAGTATGTGCCTAATAAAATTCTTTCTAGACTGGTATCCTATACGCTTACTTTCAGATTGAAGAGAATTTTGTCCTGAAGTTATAAACCCTCTGAAACGGGGAAATAAAAGAGTATCTAACAGACCATTAACTATAGGGATAGTATTAAGCATTACTTTAATGTCAAGGAGATCTCTCCTTTTAGAAAGTTTCAGTAGACAGTGCTGTGACTTTTAACAGTGGTAGTCAAATATTTCAAAAACATATATGGTCAGACTTAAAAGAAAAATCTTGTGGTATTTGTCCCTTGCTTTGAGTGATATTTCACTCAACCCCCAAATGCAAGAAAACTATCATTGCATCTTTATTGAATGTAGAATCTGAAAACAGAAATAAGGAAATTACCTGAAAGCTATTGTTAAGTATTTCTAGGTCTAAAGAATTTAAATTCAGATATTGGATTTTTGAGAAACCTGAGAAGAAAATAATAATTATTTTTGTCCTTACCATAAAAGAACATTGCATTCATTTAGGATGCAGCATCTTTTTCCTCTCTGAAGATCTCTTGTCTGGAAGAAGCACTCAGAAATAAAAACTAAGAACACACAATACTAAGTGCAGCTTTCAAATGAACTTCAGATCAACTGTCTTCTCTGTCAAACTCCATTTTCCACTGCACTAAGTGAAGAAAAAAAGTTGTCACCATAAAAATGCCTTTAATATGGCAGTTTCAAGTATCATTAAGTTCGGTTCCATCTGCTTAAAGAGAATGTGGCCATCTAATTGCTAAGAATGTTCTTGCAGACCAAGCAGCCATAGATTTATCATATGGAACTTAAAAAAAAATTGAACTGCATTGCAATTGTGTTGCTATTTGTTGAATTATGAATTTAATCAACAAGTTTGGAACTTCCTCCTTCAGTTTTTAAAACATATAAAGAAGATAAATAAGCAATTGAAAATCAAAGGTTTTAGCTGTCTGGATATATAGTTCATCATCTCTTATTGACTCAGTAACTAATGTTTGTTTAGCTACATTTAAGCCATAAGACAAAGCACTTTACAGCAGTAGGTAGGTACTGTATTGTTTTACAAATGAAGGAAGAGATGTGACAGTAATAAGTCATAAATGAAATGGCATATACGTTGAGCAAGTTCAAGTAAAGGTATGAGTGCTCACTACTGAACCTTAATGTTTCCTTTTATGGTCTCTATGCTACATATTTTTATCTCCTTCTATCCTTCTTCACTCTTACTGTTCTACTCTACTTCTCTTTCACTTGAGCTACCTCTATTTGTTCAAGTTGATGGATACTGAATACTTCTGAAAACACTGTGTTAGGAATATTAAGTTTAGCATCGCCATCTTAAAGTAAAGGAAAGGTCTTGGAAAAGATTCAGTATGGACCTGAAGGGGGACTACAGGAAAAATGGGGAGGGATTGTTTGCAAGGGCGTGTGGTGACAGGATGACGGGCAATGGTTTTAAGCTAGGGCAGGGGAGATTTAGGTTAGATGTTAGGAAAAAGTTCTTTACTAGAAGGATAGTTAAACACTGGAACAAGTTGCCCAAAGAGGTGGTGGAGGCTCCATCCCTGGAGGCATTCAAGGTCAGACTTGATGGAGCAACCTGATCTAAAGGTGTCCCTGCTCACTGCAGGGGGGTTGGACTAGATGACCTTTAAAGATCCCTTCTAGCCCAACGCATTCTGTGATTCTATGACATTGTCAGCTGTCTCTACCGTACATTTGATTTATTTGTCTCACTGTTACTTATTATTAATTCCTGCCCTACTTAATTTGCCAAGAAATAAGGAAGGCTTGGTGCAAAAAGGCGAAGGGAGGGAAAACCTGATCAAATTCAAGCGAATGTTCAGGAAACTTAAGATCAAGCATTCCTAATAAATGTCCCTTAAGACATCCTTTTTGCCGAAGACATCAAATGAACCATCCTATTTTTTTTCTTTTTCTGCATCCAGATCAGCATTTTAAATAGATATAAGGAAAAGCAGTACATGCCCCAAGTAGTATGAAATGTACTGTCAACATATTCTGATGTGCTGGCTGGAAGTGTTCATAAGTTAATAAAATCAAACTGATTTTCTTCAAAGGTGAGATATTTTGCCATTCTTAGCAAGGTCAGTAAGTCAGATCTGAGTTTGAAGTGTTAGCTTGAACTTTGCTGATTGGAGAGTCAAAAAGTTGAATTAGATAATTCAGGAAAAGCTGAATTAGAACCTTGAATGAACCATCAAATGTAACATTTCTGCAAAATGTTTGCTATAATATAGATATGTAAATTACAGGAAGACCTTTTAGTTGAGATGAGTTATAAATATTTGTACTCACATATGCGCTCCTTGAGATTAAGCTTTTTTATCAAAATAGATAAAAGCAATAAATCTAATAATACAATAGAATTAATTGATGATATTAAACAGCCAAGCTGTTTCTGATGCTGCAAAAATCAGTTAAAGCAGAGACATAGCCATAATTACTATCACTTCTGAATATGTTTGTAAGTGTATCTGTGTACATGCACAAATATATTTATTTATAGATTTATTGAAAAAAATAAAATAAATAGAAGCCCTTTAAGTGCTCTTTTCTCACTTGGTAAATTTGTTTTGTTTAAGAGTGCTAGTTCATTCCTTGGAATATTTCACATGGTATTGAATAGCTGCATTGAAACTTTTGATTCTGCAATAAAATTGTGGGTTTATAGTCCTTTCTAAAAGTAAATATTCATATATATAAAGCAAATACTCCATGCAAGAGAAGAAGCACCTTGTAAGAGAATGTTGACCTATATATAGCATGTACCTGTTTGGCTGTAAGGTAGTGAGTTTGGCTGATTTTGGTGAATTTTTGCTTTTGGTTGTAATTTAGGTTTATTCACCTACATGATAAATAACTCTGTAATTGTCCATAATTTTCTTGTTATATTGGCCACTGATTAAAGTATTTCTTTGGGTACCAAGGCTGAACCATCCTTCTCTTAAACCACAGAAGAGTAGTATCCGTACACCTCAAAGCCCATGTAAGCTTATATATTTTAACAGAATGCTTGAATTCGCAACACTATATGCTTTGAATTAAATGCTCACTCATCAAAATAGTTAAAGAGGAACTGTAAGCTAAAGTTAGCACTGATGGGAAGGTGCGGTCCTCCTTGTGTGCGGTCCTCCTTTGTGTACTTGTCATCTATATAAGGTGCAGTGCTTGAATGTAATTTTTTGATATTAAAATGAATATTTGATTAAATTACTTTGGAAATACTTATGGCTAATGAAAAAACTCAATTTGTAGAAAGCATACTCTGGGAATACTTTTGTGACATTCCAGGAGTGATTCCTTATATGCTCTTATTATGCAAATATTTCTGCTTTGCCAAATGACCTTTGCCATGTGTTGTTCTAAAATTGAACAAAATTATTGAATGCTGTAGTTTTTTAGGTTTGGGTTGGATTTTTTTTAGCAGTGGTTTCTGTGACAGTGTTATACATAAGACACAACGACTAATTGCTGACAGTAAAAACCTCTGCAATTGTAACTGATACCTTTCTGCATTTTAGAACGTCAGAAAATGAGACAGGTAAAATATTTAAAACTTATTAGCTGATCTTTGCTGAAATGTAGTTGCTATGGATGGTAGCTCATCTTTTCCAGTAAATGTGAGAACTGTGATTGTGTCCAGCTTTTCTTTTCCAGCTGTCACTAGCAGAGTGTCATAATATTTAGAGATACGCTCTATACCTGTCAGAGTTTGTTACAGTTCAGTGATGCATGATGAAGTGTGAGGGACATAGTCTTCCTACACTACTAACAGTATAAATGCAGTCATGATACTTCACAATGACTCCTTGTTCAAGGTCACTACAAAGATATTCATCTGTAGTGTTCAACAGCTCACTTGTTAATTGCTGACTTCTAGAATGCAAAGCCAATTTCTTTAATATGTCTATAATTTTATGGAAATATTCCATAAATAGAATAGAGAATAGAGAAACACAACAGACTTTTATAACAAATGCAGGTTTTTTCCTACAATTTCTTTTTAAAAATGAACTGATTTAATCATCTGAAATTATTTCTTTGTTCAAATCCTTTGAAATTAAATACTATAGCATTAAGCTTTTGGTATTTTACCTGAGGATTAGTCCTGCTGGTATTTGAAGATATAACTGAAGGGGTGCCTCTGACTAATACTTATTCTGGTAATTTTTATAACACCTTGAAAAAAAATTAAAACTTGCTAGCTAAGGGATTATTATAAGCATATAAGACTGATATATACCTAACTCATTAGCCCTATTCTTCTGTTTTGCTAAAATATGCAATTTCAGGGCTTTAACACCTCAGGTGCTCTTGGCTTATTTTGTGAATGCTATTTAAACACATGCTAGTGTGAGTTATTCCATTAGAATATTTGTATGTGCTACTTTTACAGTTGCTAATTATCTAATGAAAATACTATTGTACAGATACTCTGTTACTGCACTATTGACCTGTTTTTCTCTTCCATCGTTCCCTTGAAATGATAGGGCCATAAAGGAGGTATGACAAATTGAATTATTAATAACATATTGATGTGTTTAGATACTTGATAAGTCTTCTTTTTAGTTATTTTTTTTAAATGGAAATAAATGCATAGAAATATTTTGATTTCCTATTAAATATCAGGTATTAAAGTCTGTAGCATTTCTTGGGGTAGTGAGGGGTTGTGATTCTCCCAATGTCTTTATTCATCATCTATCTTTTGTCTTATATTGCAAGATTTGATAGGAAGACATCATATTTTCTTGCTCTGTTTTTGAGTTTTGTTGTGGTTTTTTTTTCATTTGGTATTGGTTTGGGTTTTTATAAACTGAGCTCAGTATAAGATAGGAGGAGCAGTGGGACCATACTGAAACATAATGTACAGTCTAGCACACTTGATAGTTTAAAAAGAGTCTGCCTGAGACTCATAAAGCCAGCAACTTGCTAGGTCAGTTTGTTTTCTGGGCACTCATGTGGGACAAGAACAAGGAAGTGTGTCCTTGCTTGCTACAGGATTTGGCTCTGCTTCTGTCACTTTAACCTCCAGGGCAGTGATGTATAGGAGATCAGGACTTCAGCTTTCCACAAAGGCTCCCTTCACAAGTTTGAGGGAAAAAATTAGTACGTATTTCTTGCTTATCCCACAGAAGGAAGCATGGACGCCTACTGAGACCTGAAAAGGTAGCAAGATTGACTGATTTGGGTGAATTTTTGCTTTTGGTTATAATTTAGGTTTGTTTACCTACACATTGATGTTGACATCGGAAGTACGCTACAAATATTACAAAGATTAGTTCAAGGTATAAATTTTGCTGAAGAGCTAAACTGCTTTAAGCCCTGAAAACTTTCCCCTTACCCTCAACAATTGTCTTGCTTATCGAAAAGCAACCCAATGTCTATTATGTATTTTGCTATTTGACATTAACACAGAAAGCCCTAAATGAGTGTGAACTGCAGGTGTATAATATTAGGCCTGAAACCTCAAGTCCTTCAGTAAAGCTTACAATCATTTAGAGAATATTTCAATAGCATATATCAGCTTAAAAATACTTTTATTGTAATCTATTAATCTATTTACCATGTTTGCCCCAATCCTTTAAATATGTATCTGAAATAACTCTGTCTCAGCAATTGTAAAAGGATCAAAAGGAGACAAGAATGTGTTTGATGTCGAAAAAATACTTATACAGACAGAGACTGAAGATCTCAATGTAGTTAGCAGAATGAAGGTTAAGAGATGATCTGATTCAAGTTCATCACTTCTTTAGGGAGAAAATTACCACCTTTAAGGTGAGTTCTTTAATGTAGCAGGAGATGATATTGCAAGATCCTATAAAGAGAAATAGAGCTCGCAGGTTTCAGAGATTCTATCACTAAATAAATGTTGTATGGTTGATGCACAAACTACTGCGGGAAATTCTTTAAAGTATGTTACGGATCAAGTCAGACTGGATCATCATAACAGCTCCTTGGTGGGCCATTGGTTTGGTCCTTATGTAGGTATTAGAATGTCACCTTTTTGAAAGTATGCATCATTCATTCTTCTTCTATGCACACACTGATCTATTCTTGGATTTTCTTACTTTATAAAATCTGATGTTTCTCATCATAAGGTAGGACAACTGCTGACAGGTCTGTATTACAGTTGTCAGCTTACTTGAAAATAATTGCAAGTGCCAAATAACTACAGTTAGTTTATATATCTTCTATTATGTTTATAGTCAATATAGATAAGTATTTTTCTGTTATTCTGCCTTATTGTACCATATTATAACCTATTCTGCTTTAAACATCACCAAGTTCTGCAGTCATATAGCTAAGGAAAATACTGAAATATATTAACAGTAGATTGTTGTTAGTTTGAGCGAACTAAGTATTAGCTGCCAGGTTAAGTGTGGAACAATTTCGTTCTCACTGGTGTAGCATAAAACTCTGCCATGCAATGACAATTACCAAGACCTATATCCCATAAAATGTACTTTAATTTTTCTCTCTCTGCAGTGTTTAGGAGCAGTGTAGACCTCCTGAGCACTTAGATATTTAGGCTGGAATTACTGTCACCAAATTGGATTTTTTTAAGCATAGATTGCAAATCTTTTAAAGCATTTATTAGAATCTGTGTCATATGCTGCAATTAACTTACCGTTACTTGCAGCTGCCCTTTCCAATGAAAAGATTAGAAGATGGGAATTTATAATCAGGAAACCTCAACACAGCTGTCAGAAAAGGCTTGGGATCAGTACAAGTAGTCTCAAGGGACAACTTGAAAGGCAGATTTGAACTGTGAACTTCCATGTCAGAATTTTGATTGCCAAGGACCCGTCTAGGTCACACAACAAGGATAATGAGTGCTACAGACTTAAATGCTCTTGGACAAAAGTTTATTATAACTGCACAGAGAAATAGCCCAAATATGTCACAGTAGATTCATGGTTATTACTGAAACAATGCATTAATGTTGGCAGTCACTTGAAATATGGTATGTATATAGTAGTTTCATTTAGTATCACTTAAAGGTCTCTACTGCAAAAAGACATGACCTGTCACTGATGTATGCTGCTATAACAAAATATAAGAGTTATCCCTTTCCTTTGACAAATTTCAGATCACTCAACTACTGTACAAAATGAGAAGAATGTAGGGTAAGTTGTAACGAACTTAATTCAACATTTTGCTGGGTGGTTCTTATTCTAAAAATCCAGGTGATATTCCTCAAAGCAAGAAACATCAGAAGATTAAGTGTAGTTTTAATTTAAGCACACAAACCTTTACCCATAATGAAAAGAGAAAGTAGCATTAGAGCTTCTTGTTTTGTTATTATTTTTTATGATTGCCAAAAATCTTTCATTTTAAATAACATTCTCAGGTGTATATGTAGTTTATTCAGAGATTCTTAATTCAGTAATGTAGTATGCCAAAATAAATATATAATAGGAAAGCATCCGTGTCTGCCATGGAGTTGACAAAATCTAAAAGAAATTATTGCTCTTCTGAAGTAAAGCGAAAGTTGTCTTCTCTAGTTTCTGTGTGCTATTACCTTTGGAAAGAATCAATGTTTATGTTACTGTCGAGCTATTTTGACACAGTTTTCCTACTGACTTGTATGTCATGCCATGATGGTTGGGAAGATAGTGAGTGTCACTAGTTTTCAGTAGGAATATGGAAAACAAGATTAGTGCCTTCATAAAGTGCAGTAAATAATTTTGTCGTTATAGCCGATGCTAGGCAGACTGTGGGTTTGTATCTTACCATAAACTCTGATAGCATCTGAAGTGACAGCAATGATTTCAAAAGCTCTAGTGCTGCAATTTTTAAATCACTGCAGAAATGAAATAAGAGAGACTGTGGAATTTCTGGGGAAAAAAAGACCTACAACTTTTGTTTTACATTGAAAAGAGCAAATGCAGTTAATCTGATAATGAAATCTGTCAAGTTTGAGATTTTATTTCTAAAATGTATTCTGAAGTGTAGCCCTATTGAGGAGGCTGTATTGGCTGTGTAATTCAGGATGCAACAAAACAATGAAAGAAGAGTTTAATAAGGTGGAACTGATTGGGTTGGACATTCATATACCTCTGTGAGTATTGTTTAATTGTCCATGAGATTGAGTTGTTAAATAAGCAGACTAATATAAACTAAGTAACACAAGAAAGAGAACTAATAAGAGATCACAAAAATTTTTTTTCTAATACAGTTCTTAATGATAGAGTTCTACACTCAGTGCTGTATGCTTGAAAGCTTACATTTCATGACTTCATTGAAGGAAGAAAATTAAATGTTATTTACCAATACTGGAGTTTCTCCCCAGTACATACATTATGTGCTTGACTTTTAAGACATGCAAGAATTCATGGAATAATTGAAATGCTGGTTGACACTGTAGGCACACCTTGAAGGTGTAACAGAAAACTTTAGGATGCCTTTGTGACCCTATTTCACAAATACAGAGATTGAGTGGCTGACTGACAATTAGATGTCCAGATCAGGAATGCACACATTTTTCATAGAGGTATGATGGTCTGTCTTTCAGAGGTAAATGTGTCTATTCTTCCTCATCCAGCTGTGCCATGGAAAAGGTTATAGCCCCAGCTGCTTATCACTGCTGTCTGCTGAAGGTTATCATGCACTCAGCTCTGCTGAATAAATTGCCAGGGCTCACTTAGCCCATTTCAATCAAAATGAACTAAGCTAACAAAGATGCACTGCTTAAATAATTTAAGATAGCCTGGGGCTAATTTTCTTTGACAAAGGGGGTGACAATTGACTGGGTTGACTGTCGCCATGTCTGGAAAAAGATATGTGACTACAGCCTTTGATATCTCATTAATTGGTTACTCTGTCCAACTTAGTAACTTCTTAAGATAACTGTGGACAGCAGCTGGTGGTTGTGCTGAGGGGAGACTTCTCTTTGACTATGTTGGTGCTGACCAGCCTGGCACACGCCAATGAGAAATTTGACAGTGGGACAGTTACAGGGGAATTTGTGTAATGGTATACATGTAGTCTGTGAAGATGTGGGGAGTGAGGGCGGTGGTTGTTCATCTGAAAAGATTGTACAGTCGCTGAACAAAAATCTATGATGCTTGCTTTGTCTTCATCTGTTTGCATGTAAATGAGATGAGCTAGGGAGATAAAAATGGAGATAGTTCATTTACCTTGTTTCCATGCTACCTTCTGTGCTTTCTGCAGTCACCACAGAGTTGAAGGTAATAAATGAGATAAATGTAAAATGACCAGATAATTTTACACATTTAAGAGTTGGTGATAGTTCTGGTAGTCTGATAGTTCATGACTTGTGTGAGGTGCTTCTATATGAAACCTATATGGTGTACATTTTAATTGACTAGAGCCACTACAGTGTAGTTAAGGAAATACAGTACCACCTGTTTTGCAGGGGTTGTTGTGTAACTGATTTTTAATTTGAGTTACTTTTCTCACATTGCACTGTGCCATCACAAGAATTAATCTCCATAAAGCACCGTTGAAAGTGGATGTGGTAGATGATGAAGGTAGTTGGGATCACTGATATGCTTATAACAAACTTAGCCAATGTAAGATTTTTATTCTTCATCATCTGTGATCAGACATATATGGAGTATGCAGAAAGTGATGCTCATTTCAACCCAAGGTGAATCCCACGTGTAGACATTGTGAAAAGCAGAGGCCAGATGCATATCTTACTTGAGGCTCATACACTGTTTCTTCTCTTCAAAGGTGGGTTTCTCTTTCTCCAAAGCTGTATGCTTTTCTGAAACCAGTGTTTTTGACAATAGCTAAATTAAGGTTTACTTCCTAAAAGGTGAAGTGGACTTTGATACCTCTTTGTTATATTTTCAGAATTCAGGAGGATGTAAGTGACACCACTCTGCCTCACGTGATCATTTTGCCTTCTCTGAAAATATTTTTATACAAGAATACAGCTTTTTCTTGATATGCTTAGGATACTGAAATGCTATGTAGGTTAACCCAGTTAATCAGAATTAATTCCTCATTGTAACAGGATTCAAGCAGTCACTAGGATCCAGTAAAGTCAAATGAAATGACAGCAGCTCTTCAGCTATTCCGATGAGTTCACTAACTTAACAAAATCAAGCATATGTATTTTGTATAAATCAGTTAAAATTGTGATGTGAAAAACATTCATGTGAATTTGTCTGACAGGAAAGTATTGTAGAGTATAAATAATTATAGTCACAATAAAATGTGGTGTTAAGGAAAGCCTTTTAAGAGACAGATTTTTTTGTTCTCACTGTCCAAATTTAGAGACCTTCACACTTTCTCTGTTTTACTCTACCTGTTTATTTGTGTTGACTCTCACTCTGGCTGAGGGAGGGCAAAATATTCTGCATACACCAGGAGAGCGAGTTTTAAGCTGCACTGAATTTACTTTGCAAGACAATGCTGTCCTTGTAATTTTCTTGGCAACCGTTAGTGGATGCACTTTAAAATACTGCCAGGATTCCGGAAGATCTGTGCTATCGATCTTATCTGAGGGAAGCATTGCCTCCTGCCCCAGTCTTGATTTTCTCCAAGTATTATGCATTCCAGAAGCGCACATTTCACTCTGCCTAGTGACATATAGAGTTACTGCAAGTCAAAGAAAATCAAAATCTCTTAATAATAGAATTTTACAGCAATATAGTAACTGAGTTAACTGGGATATGTATTAAGATTTCTGTAAGATTATCCCCAGTATACAGATCTGAGAGTCTTTTGGCATGCCTGTCTGGAAGGAAAGTTGGATGAAAGAGGAAAACAAGTGCTATTTGTAACAGACAAGTGAAGTAGTCACTGGTTTGTTTTGTGGAATTAGATCTAATTAGAGAGGCAACATCATGACCTGAAGGACTTGTGACACTCTACCCAGTGTTTTGCTGCTAAGCACAAGTGCTAAAAAGCAAGAGTTTACTATAGAGCCATATGTTGGAAGACCTCAAAATTTCAAAGAACATTATTCAAAGTGACGAAGTCCTGAACGTAGGTTGCTCAAGTTCCTGCGTAATTTGTGTCCTTTATATTTCGGTTAAAATATTCTTTTATTATCTGATTACAGATTTTGATTTTTTTCTTGTGAGAATAGCAGAAGTCATAATATTAATATCCTGTTTGCCAAACTGCAAGTCCATCTCAAAAGTATTAGACTACAAGTTCCTCTTTGATTATAAAACAAATCAGATTTTTCCCTAATATAAGGGGAAAATGTCTGGGTTTAATTCTTAAGAAAAAAGGATACATTGTATCTGTAATTTATGCACTCTTGGGAAAAGTTCACTTTGACCAAAGTGAAATAGTCACTGTGGAAAATTATTACCTTGCCAGTTAAATTTTGTCAAAATTATGAGAAATTTTCAACTATTTTCTTATGACGAAAAGAATCCAACAATGATGTGAGAGAGATACAAAGTTCAGGAAAAGTAATTAGAGACTGCTAATGGAAGTTCAGACCATAAAAGATCATGGTATATATTATATATTATCATACGTATTTATTACTTTATATGTATGACTATATACAAAATATATTCCTATATATTATATATATAGGAAAATGGTTGAGTTTTTCTTTTTAATATATTTTTCTCTCCCATTTCTGAGAGTATCTTACTAAAAATACCAGAATTAACTAGACTTTGTATTTTGTGGAATTACAGATACTTACCTTTGCACACAGTGATTTTTACTCATAATTTAAATGAACTATGCATATTAACTTCCATGATATTTTTTCTGCAAAATTAATGGTTTATGAAGAACTGCTGATTATGTGTAATGAGAACAGATGATACCAAATTCTGAGGCAGGTAAATAATTTAAGAAATTTGAATCAAATTTATGGACGTTGTGATACAGTTACTCTGGTTTAGTACACATAGACACTTTTAAGAGGACTGAACCCATTTTAGGCCGGTACTTGAAAATCAGCATAAAGACTTAGAGTAAGTGGTTTAATCCCATTAGGAAATGAAATGAGGTAGACAAGAATTTGGCTGCTACTCTACTCTGAAAAGTTTCTTGAAGGTGATAATGTGAAGCCTGAAGAGAGAATTTTAGGGTGGTTTATTGACTCAGAGGTTTCATACAGAATTTGTTGAAAGGCACCACACCGTCTGTGTACCTTCGTTAACGAGAGAGCCCATCAGCTCTTACAATCAGAAGAAATAACCTTGCCAAATTACACAGTTACAAATCCTACAGTGGACTTTCTGGTAATGTGCCCACTATTCATTTTACTTGCTTAATAGTAACTTTCTTTCCTGTTTTTCAGCTCCATATAGAATACTGTTATTAAAAATACTTCTGAGAGGCTTGTAAAGCATTTTTAAGAAGTTTCTTTGGAACATGAGCATGCCATTAGTGATCAGAAGTAAAAGAGGGCTAAACCCAAGATATTTCAAGATCTCAGGAAACTGCTACTTCTTCAAGAATGTATTGCATTCAAGTTAATGGGTTATCAGATGACATTCCAGAGTGAGATCATAGCATCTCCTCATGCTAGCCCTGAAAGTGCTTACTTTCTGTGGCCCTCTTTTTGCTGCTGAAATCTATGGTAAACTTCACTCCAGTCTCACTGGGAAAACACAAAGTTAGTGACCATCTATGAGATGTACTATGTGTATTTGTTATGTCAGCTCTTGTGTTCTGACCAATATTCACCACATTGCATATTAATTTATAAGTAAAGTCTCTTGTGAATGGCTGCCTGTGGCAGGAGAATGCATTGCTCCGGTGTCCAGAAGGTATGTTCTTGTTGGTTGCCTAAGCAGTTAAGTTCATCCAGTATCTGCAGGTGAGGAGCAACTTACTGACCAATACTAAAATGAAGAACGATAATTTTTCTGACCAGGAGGAAGAATCCTGCACCTTTGGTAAAAAAATGCGGCATTAAGTAGGGTTATGCCCTCCATGATAAAAACCAGTTGTGCTGGACTGTATGTCTGTGTGAGGGACAGCCTGGAGTCCCAGATGATCCTCTAAATTAGGCCGTACTATCTACCTGTTGAAAAAAATGTAGCTGTTGCGGCTCCTTATGGTAATTTTTTTTTGGCTAGAAAATGCACACCTATTAAAAGAAGAAAGGAAAAAAATGTGGTGGGATACAGTGGAAAATAACCTTTCCTTTTCATCCAAAACTGGAGACAGTGTTCCAAGTATCAAAAGGCACATGCTATGTTTTTTTGCTGTAGGAATACTTTACATTACTTAATACTTTGCATCACTTCTGATAGAATTTTCCTCAGCATTGACTGTTTGTTTTAAATGTAAAAAGGCATAATAAAATTATACAATGTTTAGAAATTGTACCTCAGCCAAAGTGGCTTACATTCATTTGAAACATCATCTGTCTCAGTAATTAGAATACTTAAAATTAACAGGGACCTGGCCCAAGCTATCTTGTTTTGGACTATATTCTATTTAAGCATCTGCCCTTGAGTTAGTTGTTTTAAAATTTCTCAGTATATTCTAGCTGTGCTCTGCATATTTAGTTCTTCTTGAACATTTTCTACCATTGGTGGATGCATGACCCTTTCAAAGTAAAACAGTGTTGATATTTTGTGTGTGGATAGAATATAGAACAATATTATTTTCCATTATAAGCAGTTCTTTCTTATTTATTTTGTTCCACATAATTTTTTTTTTTTTTGGTTTTAAGACCTCTGGCATGTGAGTGATAGAATCCACGTTTTCACTTCACCATCTTTCCAGGGCAAAAAAACTTCATAGAAAGACTGGAAATCGTGTGGTAACATAAGCAATAAATATTATGCTATGGTAGTAATTATAAGTCTTTTGTTATTTTAGATTGCAATTAGTTCAGTTCAGTTACAATATATTAAAAGTTTATGTTGGGAATAGGTTGATATGTCTGCATAATGTTATCCTGTGAGTTACTTTACTGATACCTCCATTTGACTTTCTGCTGAAGAAGAAATGCAGAAGTCCTGTTACAGAATACTAAAATACTTAAGAACATTGAAATATTTGTCATTTGAGAAGTTTGTCATGATATCAGTCTCTCAGAATCAAAGAAACTTGGAAATACTTACAGATTCTTTTTTAAATTCAGAATTTTAAAAATCAATATTTTAATATTGAAGTAGTACATGGGAGAATTCTCAGTATCTATTGGTTTCGGTTTGGATCTCCTTTCTGCAGGGAAGGAGGAAAGTGTTTAAAACGATAGAACAACTCTGATATATGTCAAAGAACTCTTGACAGAGGCAGTAGAGTGAAAAGTTGAGTCAAAAATTGACATAAAACATTTCATCTTGTGCCAGATATAATTTGTAATGATAGTATAGTGTGTACCTGTATCTACATCCATGTGTACATATTTGTAATACAGAAGAGGCTCTTCTATGTTCTCAGGTTGTAAGGTCATATGTAGATTAAGAAAAATAAGAATATTTCATGCCTCCCTTTTCATTCAAATATCTTAAAGTACTACACAAAGTACTACAAGGACTGTCATTCCTGTTTAACAACTGGAGAAGATAAGGTCTGGGTGGTTAAATAGCACACTGCAGTTCACAGGTTAAATCTGGGCAGAGATGGGAGAACACTGCTTCTCTTCTTTCCAATCTACTGTCAGCTCTGACAAAAGCCAGCTGTAGTGTAATCCTGTCACTAGGTCATTGATAATGACATTTGAAATGTAGATGTTAAACGAAAGTGTGAAAAATACTTAATAATTGTTTTGTCAGGGAAAGTTATACATAAAACCACTTTGTACTTTTTATTGAAACAGTTAGGCTATTAAAGTGTATTTAACAAATCCATTTTTTCTTGATGTGTGGTATGCCATAATTACCATAAACTTTTATTATCTTTGGCAAATGATCATTGCTGTTCTCTGAGTGACATCACCTAGGCAGATTTTTCTATTTCATGCAACACAAAAAGCAGTTCATTAGTTCCTATAACAGTGCTTGCATTCAATCAACCATATCAAGCAGTGACCTATTAACAGGATGGTTGAAAGGCTTAGGGATACACGTGTTTGGATATGGATTGACTTCTACTGTCCTAGAAGTTAAACTCATTGTTTTATAGCTCCTAGAAATCATCTTGGAACAATGACTTTAATTGACTGCTGGTTACTAAGTAAATAGTATGTAGAAAATCTATGTAATTTAGTATCCTTAAACCTAATGGAGTTACTGTCGCCTTACTAAGGAATCCTTAGCCGTATCCTATTTTAGGTCTGGTCATCAAACTTTGGTTTATTAGTTCATGTTCTTCAAACAGAACTGAGTGTTATGAAACGTTTATGTCAGCGTTTTCACAAGCTGTCATTTCTTGTATAAGAAAAATTATTTAATGTATGTTTTAATTTTTTGGTTTCATGTTAGACCACTCCATTCTCTTTGCCTTCCTTATATGGAAATGACTGCAGAGAAAGAAATTTTAGAATAAGTGGACACATGTCTAGGATACTTAAAGATGTTATGGCTCATCTTTGTGACCAAACTGAAGATGAAAATTGGCTTTCTATTTATGCTTGATGTGTATTTTCCATGGAACAGAGTAAGAATGGTGTGGGGTTTTGTATGCTGTTGATTTACATTACTTATTCACTATGATTATATTGACAATATGTTCTAAATTATCTAGTTATGTGTAGTGTTTCCTGCTGTGTGGCTGTTTTAAAAGCCCACTGTTTCCTATTTGGTTTACTTAATCACAGTAGATGCAAAATTGTTGGTCTTCTGTACAGAGGATTTATTTCATCATTGATTGCAAAGCTTGATGTACAGTCTTTCCACGGTGAGTAGAGTGCTCCTTCTCCTAGGAATGGTGTAGACTCGGGAGGGATTGGTGACTGAGCGTTTTCCTCTAGGGCTTTAGTTGTGCTGATGTACCTCCTGTTCGTTGTGAGGTTAGATCATAATACTACCCACAGTGATTATCATAACTCATAATAGTTCTGTTTGGTTTTGCTTGCAGAGAATTGTGTCTTCCTTTCTATGTGTTTTGTTTGCCTTTTCTCAGACCTAACTGTTGTGTTTATAAAAAATATTTCTTCCAAATATTTCATGTGGCTCAGAATTTGTTAACTTTGGATTGTTTTATAAGCATAAAAAACCCTGATAAAATTATAAGGTTAATGGGCTTTTTTAAATTATTTTAATATATCAGTAAGATTCTTTTTTAAGTTTCTGTCACTTCGATGGAATCATTTTCCCTGTAATTCACAATCATGATTGTGAGAACCAGAAATTATTTACCTTGAGTCGAAAGCAAGGAAGGTCAAGAGAAGTATAAACTGAACATGGAAAATGTTGTCTCTGGAGACTAGACAATGGGAAAAGAAATCTAAGAATTATTTTCCAGTGGAATCTTAAGGTTCTCTTTCAGTGTTGTCTTGGTATGTTTGGCCAAAGGTGTTGTTCTGACAATAGCCTTTCTTCCATGAGTCTGACAACAAAATTACTATTAGTGAAATTGGTTTTAATAGATTTTCATATAGAAGTTTCCTAAGGGAATATTTTTTCTGTTCTAGTTTCCTGCATTTTCTTTGCTTTATTTGGAGAGAACAGCTCTCCAAGTTTCAAGCTATATCTCCTGCAGGGCTATTATACCTGCTAATGATGGATGCTCAAGCTGTTTATTTTGTTTAGGCCAGAGAGATTTGAAAAACAACCCTTCACTGTACAAGTCCTTATTTTACATGGAAAAAAAAATAAATATGGTTTTGTTAAGCTATCACTTCTAGGAAAATAATACATGGTATTTTTCAGCCCTTGGCAAATTTCTCTGAAAAAGTCAGAAGCTTCGACAGAAGTCTGCATTGCCCTTTACAGATTTCTTCCAAGAAAGGGATCTCTCTACCTCTTTCACTAGAAGGACCACAAAAGTACAAACAGAAAGACCCGCTGAATCAGAAAAGGCTCTTTTCATTGTCTCACAAATATATTTCATGCAAGCTCTACTGTATGTTTCATAAATCTAGTATTATTTACAGTGGAAGTAATAGCATCACCAGTTCATCAGAAGCATGCCTTGTGCCTCTGTAGTGGTTCCTCAGTACCAACTTCTGGTTTATTTTTGAACTTTTCTTCTTTCCTGGGAAGTGGTACGTAACAGCTAGGGCCATATGGAATACCAGGGATTTCCAGTCTCAGTCAGATGCCAAACTCTCCCCTCAGGTAGATAAGAGTGAGATTACTGAGGCACTTTTTGCATTCCTGTTGCCTTAGGCTTCCCTCTGAAATGAGAAGACTATTTGAATGTCATCCTCTTTTGCAAATTATTTGAGAGCTTGTATTACTTTATGTAACATCATTCAGTTGGCCAAACTTCCTGATGCAAAGCAGACTTGTCATATCAGTCCTCTCTTTAGTGCTTCTGCAGTCTGAAATGCCTCTGTCCACTAAGATGGCTTCAGAAATGTATGTGGAATATGCAAAAGAGAAGAAATTGTTAGATGTGATAGGACAAGAGGTAATGGTTTCAAACGGAAAGAGAGCTGG